>NW_007378995.1:35000-63650 GCF_000475195.1 Diaphorina citri
ATTTTCTCATATTAATTTACTTTATGAAAATAAAAAAACGAGCATGCATCATGATGAACTTTTCAAGTTATATCTGCCGCTATAGGAGCCGATACAAAGGTCAGGTCAATCGAAGAAAAACTGCCATAGGCCATACGAAGAGTTGATATGAGTAAAATCTCCATTAACAAGAATATCTCCCCAGAAATCCACTCACCAGGTATAGGTTCTCCATTGAATCTCACACTCAGGTTATGTTCTGCGGCCTCCTTGGGTTTGAAGTTGACTCTGAACTTAGCGTTGCCTTCACTCTGCACATAGAGGGGGCTACAACACTTATGCTACACTCGTTGCCGGGGGACGGGAGGTCTACAGTGATCTTGGCCGGAACGTTGACGGGAGCGGATTTAATTCCCGGCCCACCCACTACGACTTGGCCCGGCTCGAGGATTTTGCACTGGAAGGGGGAACCTGGAAGAGAGAGGAAGTGAAAGGATGTTTTAAACTATACTTTTTTTTTCAGGAAAAACTGGAAGATAGGAGTAAAATGGGTCCTTTAATCCTTTTACTTGCTTTCAATCGTATGATTCAAAGAGCAGCTTTAAACAAAAGTCCAGTTTTGGGGCAGTTTTTTTTTTGTGACGAGGAAAAAAATAAGATAAGAAATCCACTCACCAGGTATGGGTTCACCATTGAATCTCACACTCAGGTTATGTTCTGCGGCCTCCTTGGGTTTGAAGTTGACTCTGAACTTAGCGTTGCCTTCACTCTGCACATAGTTGGGAACATTGCAATCGTTCACCGACACGATAATCTCCAGATTACCGGCACCCGCTTGACTCGCGTTGACTGGAATAAGAATAAGGGATTTAAATAAGCTAGAGGTGATAGCATGTTGACTGGACTAATTCTATCAAATCAAATCTCAAATTCTTTGTGGTAAAGCAGAGCTCTTTCACGACTTTAGTGGATATCACAGCATTACCAAGTGCCCCCTTTGCGATCAGTTCCCATATGTCAATAATCTTTTGTACACTGGTAATAATGCCGCCACTGGTCGCTACTCAATTAAAGTAGCAACTCAATTGTCCTCACGAGGGTTGAGTGCACCCCGAACTCCAAGCGCAGAGCCGAAAAAACTTCGACCCCGCAGGGAATCCAGTACTGGATCTCCGACTCAGTTCCCATATGTCAATAATCTTTTTACACTGGTAATGATGCCACCACTGGTCACTACTCAATTAAAGTAGCAACTCAATTGTTCTCACGAGGCTTGAGTGCACCCCGAACTCCAAGCGCAGATCCGAAAAAACTTCGACCCCGCAGGGAATCAAACCTGAGATCTCCGGCGTGCAAGCCTTGTGTGATACCCACTCGCCCACGGAGGTTGTCTGACTGAGCTAATTCCCAACAATTATTGAAACACTTACTACTGAAGTACACCGGTTTGCCGACCACTCCCGTGTTGATGTCTGTCACTCGAACTTTAGACGTGTCGTAAGCTTTGAAGCTTGACTCGCGTTGACTGGAATGAGAATAAGGGATTTAAATAAGCTAGAGGTGATAGTATGTTGACTGGACTAATTCTATCAAATCAAATATCAAATTCTTTGTGGTAAAGCAGAGCTCTTTCACAACTTTAGTGGATATCACAGCATTACCAAGTGCCCCCTTTGCGATCAGTTCCCAAGCCGCTTCTAATACGTCACATGTGAACGGGGACCCTGGGGAACAAATAGAGTAGAAATAGGATTAAGGCTCGAAAAAAAAGTGTTTTACCACTGTTTTTATTTAGTAGTAATAGTCAGCTCCCATGGTGTAGTGGTCACTGCTCGCCTTGCACGCGGGAGACCCGAGTTCGATTCCCGGCGGGGTCAAGAAATTTGTATCATCCAAATGATTGATTCCGTGACTGGCTCTCATACAAGGGACGATAAACAAACGTGAGGTAAAACTCCCTCTTACGCTTTCTCCTAATTCACTCCCCTGAACGGAAGGCCTAATAAACCTTTCCTTACGGAAACCAAACTCACCTTTACCTTCGGAAGACCATTCTGAAAATACTATTACTATTAACAAGTTTCCATTTATTTTTGATCGATAAAAAACTCAGAACATACATTTTTTTTATAAATGGTATACCCATCCGTATAAGCAGAGCTTGTGCCACGGATGGGGAGTTCATTTATAATATTTATCTAGTTTCAATTTCATTCTATAAATCTTATTTAATCTTATCTTATTTAAATAGAGATGAGATGCCCAAATCCACATCTTCAAAATCTAGATCCATAAGATCTTCAAAAGAGTCCAAAGTTACCACCAAGAGTAATTAATTGCTCGATTTATTACACAAAATTGACGCACTAAAAATACTAAAACCGATAGGATCTACTTTTTTTTGTCCAAAAATATTATCGAATTAGTTGATTTTCTTCAACGACTTTTGCAAAGTGAAAAAGTTATTTCATTTCAAAAACAAAAGGTTTTTAACACGGTGACGCGACTGTTTAGCTCTAGGAATTATTCGGATTATTCTGATACCGGAGATAGAGATACAATAGACATTGAATAACTATATGTATAATAACTTACTACTGGCAAAGTTCAGAGTTAGACCTTTCATAATTCAAGGCTATCTTGGAATACTTTAGATAGTTTAGAACGTTTAGATACATAGATCTGATAGATATAGAGGAGCGGTTCTCAACCTTTTTTCATCCGCGTACCTCTTGGGAACCCGGATTTAATGTCTCGAACCCCCGCCACTATCATCATAATGAGTACCGGGTACCCATATCAAGATCGATGTGTATCATTACTACTGATTTCTAAACACACTCAGGACCTTTTGAAGAAATTCAGTACCTTCATTGAGGTCAAAATTCAGCACCTTTTTGGACTGTACTGCCCTGATAAGTTGTAAAGATTTAAAATTTGCTTTTGTCCACCATTACACATTTTTTCCCCCGCGTATTCCTGGAGGGTCTCTCGCGTACCCCCGGTTGAGAATCGCTGATAGAGAGTGTGAATGTTGAGATAGATAGAGAGAATGGAAAATACCTCATTGGGAGACTGTGCTAAACATCTTGACATTGGTGACCTCAGAGAGATCAAATAGATTGACTTGTCCTCTAGCTAGACAATGGGCTAACCGTGTTACTGTTTGGCTTTCTAATTTAGTTTTATTGAATTCCCTTTTTGCCAGGTTGGAAAACGAAATTACTTACCTGGTACATCATGAGAGTTGAATCTCAGATCTACAGTGTGGGTGTGTGCACTCCTGGGCGTGAATGAGATGGCGTAGGTGTGAGGGCCTTGCGCCTGCGCAGTGGTGGCTACACGGCCTCCATTTACTGTCACCTCTAGGTTGCATCTTGACATTGGTGACCTCAGAGAGATCAAATAGATTGACTTGTCTCTGGTACTTCCTAGTACCAGAGACTAGAACAGACAGGGGAGTCTCATAATATTGTTCCTTTCGCTAGGAATTCAACCGACATGCCATAGTTGAAAACATTACCGTCACGCCCATAGGTGTAAACAACCCTGCTTTCCAAGATCACTGGTTCCTTAACTAAGCCGTGTTCACTCTTTTAACTCTCGGTTGTAAGCGCGAGATAGGTACACCTAGACACATATTTCCGTGAAAGCCAAAGCTTGTGCCCCGAATCGGGATAGAAGAAAGTAGTCTACAGAGTAGTCGAGTGAGGGAAAAAATAGTAAAAAAATAATCCACATTTTAGGAAGCCAAATAAAAGACTCATGTGGTGCTTATAGAGAAGGTGGACTACACTCCAAGCTATCCAGGCCGGTACTTTACAGGGGGGTTTTCCCTTAAGTTTTGATAGAGGGAACCTCACGTGCAAGATATCAAATCTATTGTTGTTGTAGCGGCTTCAGCTGTAGCCAAATGATAAAGACAGCGTAAAGAAAGGATATCCTTTTTCACCTGCTATGCACCGGGGTGATGGTCTCTAGCCATGTTTCATTGGTTCCTCCTGAACCGCAGTCAACCAACGTGAGGACTTGGGCTTATTCCTTAAAAGCAGAGAGAACCCTTTGAAGAACTGCCAGCTAGCTAGGCTGGTTAGGGTTAGCTGTTCTCCTCCCTGTTTATGGTCGCACAGCTAGACACCAGTCTACTCTCTGTTTAAAGACTTTAAAGTCCTCTAGCTAGACATTAGGCTAACCATGTTACTGTTTGGCTTTCTATTTTAGTTTTATTGAATTCCCTTTTTGCCAGGTTGGAAAACGAAATCACTTACCTGGTACATCATGCGAGTTGAATCTCAGATCTACAGTGTGGGTGTGTGCACTCCTGGGCGTGAATGAGATGGCGTAAGTGTGAGGGCCTTGCGCCTGCGCAGTGGTGGCTACACGGCCTCCATTTACTGTCACCTCTAGGTTGCCCGGCCCCGCTTGAGACGTCTCCACTGAAAATTAGGAGTGAAAAAACGAAGTGAGTTCTCAGTTTTAGCTGCACGATTTTTTGGTTCTTCCTCTAGTTCAGTGTTTCTTAATTGGTGTTCCGCGAGCTGACGGCAAGGGTTCCGCGAGATATTTTGGAAAAATCATACACTAGATAAAATGCAGTTGGTGCTTCCTCTAGTTTACCTGTCTTTTAAGATTCTCAAATAATTCTCTCAAATAAAATAGTTCTAAGTTTTCACAATAACTTTTGAACAGTTTGCCCGATCTTGATAGGGCAAAAAAGCTCAACATTAAAGTCCTTTTTCAAGCTGTCGGATCAATCCAAAGATCACTGAGTAATAGGTAAATGGAAACGTCTAAAATTAAAAATAAAATTAGTAATAGAAAGTAATAAACTTTAGTAAACTACTGATGTAGGTGCTTAGATTCGTAAAATGGTATTGTACTCACTCACAAAAGCCCCAGCTCGTTACATTTGCACAAGGGAATACTTTATGGCGAATTTGCGATGATTCGATATGATTGTGATGTGTGCTAATCTCTATTACTTCAGCAAGCTGATTTTTAATGAACATTTCTCTGATTATTATATATTATTATCTAATTGTTATAATCATATCTGATTGCTACATATAATCATATAAATCAGGGGTTCCCAAACTTTTGAGTTCTGCGTACTACTTGACACCTCAAGGTTCTTCTGGCGTACCTACCACCAAACATCAATTTTGTGTGATTTGGGGTTGAAATGAAGATATTATAGCGCCGCAGGCGAAATTTTTTGTAACTTGTAGTACGATGTCACAATTTTTTAGTGCACTGATTGTAGATTTTTTTCTCTCCCAACCAGGGTATAAATCATAAAAATGGCGTTTTCAAATCTTCGCGTACCACCAGAAGTGCTTCCGCGTACCACAGTTTGGGAACCTCTGATATAAATAAAGGCTTCTTTATACTCACCTATAAAAGTGACAGGGTGTCCCACAATGCCTCGCTCGACGGGTTTGACTCGGATGGCGTTCACATCGTACACTTTGCAACTATAGGGTGACCCTGTAACGGGGACGCCGCCATAGTTTATGTTGATCTTGTGCTCCCCCACCAGCTTGGGCGTGAATTCGATCTTGAAGTTGGACCCGCCGACATCTTTCACCTGGGCGGGAATGGACTGGCCGTTCGGGGCTGCACGGGGCGAAAAGAGTCGACAAGAGTCCCAGAGAAGATGATTTTTGAGGCAGCGCCAAAGTTGAATTGACGACAGGTGAAAGTTGATTTCGACCAAAGCGCCAAAGATGAAATCCGGGGAAGAAAGATTCCCAGATTCCGGAGTGATTTTGAAGCAGCATCGAAATGTTACAGGGAAGGGGTGGTTCCCAAATTAGCATTCGGTTTTTAAGCATCGCCCAAAATGTTGAATGATGGCGAAAAGTCCGTTTTAATCAAAGGGACGAAAAAATCCGCCATTTTGAATCAAAGGACAGCGATGCATTCGTCCGGATGATTTTTGAGGCAGCGCCAAAGTTGAATTGACGACAGGTAAAAGTTGATTTCGACCAAAGCGCCAAAGATGAAATCCGGGGGAAAAAGATTCCCAGATTCCGGAGTGATTTTGAAGCAGCATAAAAATGTTACAGGGAAGGGGTGGTTCCCAAATTAGCATTCGGTTTTTAAGCATCGCCCAAAATGTTGAATGATGACGAAAAGTCCGATTTAAACAAAGGGACGAAAAAATCCGCCATTTTGAATCAAAGGACAGCGATGCATTCGTCCCATCAAACAAACGCAAATCCGGTGAATTGTTGCGTTGGAAGAGAATCCGTTGAGTGCAACCCAAAGGGACGAAAAAATCCGCCATTTTCAATCAAAGGACAGCGATGCATTCGTCCCATCAAACAAACGCAAATCCGGTGAATTGTTGCGTTGGAAGAGAATCCGTTGAGTGCAACCGGATTTCAGCGTTGAGAGTCCGTTGAAAGCGTTGCAGCATTCAGCGATGTCGAATGTCATCGTTGGAAATGTCAATATTTTTTTTTTTCGTTTCGTGTATTTATTTATTGTCAAATGTCAATTGTGTGGGGGGAAGGGGGGGGAGGGGGAAGAGAATGTCAATTGATTAGTATATTATTTGGGTTATTAGGACACTAGCAGTATTAGAGGGGGTGAGTAGAGCTTATGGCCGAATTAGTTTGTTGGAGGGTTTTAGTGGTGTGGCGTGACTGGAGAGATTTTGTGGTGAAGTTTGAGAGCTTTTTGTGGGTATCACATTATAAGAACGATGCTTCTTTAGCAATTTTAATGCTTATCTTTTTAATATTTAAATCTTTTTAATCTTAAATCTTTTAGATACTCTGTGTTCTAAGTAGGTACAGAGCTGAAAGACTTCGACGGGCATGGAACCCGGACCTATCCAGGGCATGCCCAAAGTGACACTGTGACACCCATTCGACAACAGAGGCTGCTCTTTCAGTTATCAGCATTTTATGAAATTTTAACTTTGAAAACCAATTGAGAGACAATTTGCAAGGGCCAATTTTTTGAACTGGGAAAATGCACGCAACACCACTGATTAAAATACCCGCAAATTCCTATAAATTAGGTAAAAAGCGAACCTTTATTCTGAAAGCTACCTAGTAGTCTATCAAATCTCTATGAAACCCAATTGTTTGAACCATAAGCATTTCCCAAAGTTTTTCTAAAATTTCTTTATTATTTTTTTTTCTTCTTTTTTTAAAATGTTTCACATCCCTACGATGATGTTTAACAAAATTATATTTGAGTAGATTTAAGTAAGTACTTCAAATACTGATTATTTTATCAATACCAACTGCCCAGGTAGGTGTAAGTACCTTGTTAATATTTAATAACCTAAACAAAGTTTAATTCTTATTAATATTAACTAAATTATCTTATGAATATCACAGTTAGTAAAACGTAACAGTACAACTTAAGGGCTATATTAATGTCGGTAAAAAATGGAAAATATGGTAAAAAAAAAAAAAAAAAAAAATTCACTACTAAGGTTAAAAATGGGAAAAAATGAGGGAAATTTAAATAGAGATGAGATGCCCAAATCCACATCTTCAAAATCTAGATCCATAAGATCTTCAAAAGAGTCCAAAGTTACCACCAAGAGTAATTAATTGCTCGATTTATTACACAAAATTGACGCACTAAAAATACTAAAACCGATAGGATCTACTTTTTTTTGTCCAAAAATATTATCGAATTAGTTGATTTTCTTCAACGACTTTTGCAAAGTGAAAAAGTTATTTCATTTCAAAAACAAAAGGTTTTTAACACGGTGACGCGACTGTTTAGCTCTAGGAATTATTCGGATTATTCTGATACCGGAGATAGAGATACAATAGACATTGAATAACTATATGTATAATAACTTACTACTGGCAAAGTTCAGAGTTAGACCTTTCATAATTCAAGGCTATCTTGGAATACTTTAGATAGTTTAGAACGTTTAGATACATAGATCTGATAGATATAGAGGAGCGGTTCTCAACCTTTTTTCATCCGCGTACCTCTTGGGAACCCGGATTTAATGTCTCGAACCCCCGCCACTATCATCATAATGAGTACCGGGTACCCATATCAAGATCGATGTGTATCATTACTACTGATTTCTAAACACACTCAGGACCTTTTGAAGAAATTCAGTACCTTCATTGAGGGCAAAATTCAGCACCTTTTTGGACTGTACTGCCCTGATAAGTTGTAAAGATTTAAAATTTGCTTTTGTCCGCCATTACACATTTTTTCCTCCGCGTATTCCTGGAGGGTCTCTCGCGTACCCCCGGTTGAGAATCGCTGATAGAGATTGTGAATGTTGAGATAGATAGAGAGAATGGAAAATACCTCATTGGGAGACTGTGCTAAACGTCTTGACATTGGTGACCTCAGAGAGATCAAATAGATTGACTTGTCTCTGGTACTTCCTAGTACCTCCTAGTACCAGAGACTAGAAGAAACAGGGGAGTTTCATAATGTTTTCCCTTTCGCTAGGAATTCAACCAGCATGCCATAATTGAAAACATTACCGTCACGCCCATAGGTGTAAACAACCCTGCTTTCCAAGATCACTGGTTCTTTAACTAAGCCGTGTTCACTCTTTTAACTTTCGGTTGTAAGCGCGAGATAGGTACACCTAGACACATATTTCCGTGAAAGCCAAAGCTTTTAGTAGTAATGAAAGAACTGCTACATTAGGTAACATTAGACTCATGTGGTGCTTACAGAGAAGGCGCCCTACCCTCCATCCCTCCAAGCTGTCTAGACTGGTACTTTACAGGGGGGTTTTCCCTTGAGTTTTGATAGAGGGAACCTCACGTGCAAGATATCAAATCTATTGTTGGTGTAGCGGCTTCAGCTGTAGCCAAATGGTAAAGACAGCATAAAGAAAGGATATCCTTTTTCACCTGCTATGCACCGGGGTGATGGTCTCTAGCCATGTGTCATTGGTTCCTCCTGAACCGCAGTCAACCAACGTGAGGACTTGGGCTTATTCCTTAAAAGCAGAGAGAACCCTTTGCAGAACTGCCAGCTAGCTAGGCTGGTTAGGGTTAGCTGTTCTCCTTCCTGTTTATGGTCGCACAGCCAGACGCCAGTCTACTCTCTGTTTAAAGTCCCCTAGCCAGACCAGGAACTGTAACTGATAAGGTATAGTTAACAACTGTTAAGGAACTGTTTCTGTTTAGGATCAAATCTGTCCCGGGCGAGAATCGAACCCCTGACCTAGTGATTACAAGGCAGACGCGCTAACCTCCAAGCTAACTAGGCTGAAAAAATAGTTTTTGGGCTGTATTGTTTCGCAAACGCCAACTTACTGTTTGTTGAGCCGTAAAAATTGCAACATGCAACCAGCAGTGCATGTTTGTGCAGAAGACTGCCTGCCCATTAACAGGAGGAATTTGCGAGGAAATGGCAGGAAAATATAATGGTAGGAAGAACGTGGAACGAATACTGTCAGAAGGAAGGAAACGTTAGAAAGGAAACCAAAGTAAGAAATAGGGAAGGAAAAAACAATTTTTTCTTTTAATGATTTTGCTATGGTTATTTTCTATTTGTTATTTCGTTGTTCTTTTTTTTATATTTTGCGAGATAGATACGATTTTTCCTTTTTAGTCCGTCCTTCCTTTATCCTTTTTTAGAGGTTTGATAGAGGGAACTGTAACAAAGAAAACTTGTTGTATTTTTATAATAAGGGGGGTGGGGGTGGGGAGTGGGGGGTGCAATCTTGAAAGTTCAGGGTTCCGCAAAGATGTTCACCTTTTGAAAAGGGTTCCGCGGGCCAAACTAATTAAGAAACACTGCTCTAGTTTACCTGTCTTTTAAGATTCTCAAATAATTCTCTCAAATAAAATAGTTCTAAGTTTTCACAATAACTTTTGAATAGTTTGTCCGATTTTGATTGGGCAAAAAAGTTCAACATTAAAGTCCTTTTTCAAGCTGTCGGATCAATCCAAAGATCACTAAGTAATAGGTAAATGGAAACGTCTAAAATTAAAAATAAAATTAGTAATAGAAAGTAATGAACTTTAGTAAACTATAGTACAGATGTAGGTGCTTAGATTCGCAATATGGTATTGTACTCACTCACAAAAGCCCCAGCTCCGTTACATTTGCACAAATGAATACTTTATGTCGAATTTGCGATGATTCGATATGATTGTTATGTGTGCTAATCTCTATTACTTCAGCAAGCTGATTTTTAATGAACATTTCTCTGATTATTATATATTATTATCTAATTGTTATAATCATATCTGATTGCTACGTATAATCATATTAATCAGGGGTTCCCAAACTTTTGAGCACTGCGTACTACTTGACACCTCAAGGTTCTTCTAGCGTACCTACCACCAAACATCAATTTTGTGTGATTTGGGGTTGAAATGAAGATATTATAGCGCCGCAGACGAAATTTTTTGTTACTTGAAGTACGATGTCACAATTTTTTGTGCACTGATTGTAGATTTTTTCTCCCAACCACGGTTACCAGATTTGTTTTTCGTATTTAGGAGATAAATCATAAAAATGGCGTTTTCAAATCTTCGCGTACCACCAGAAGTGCTTCCGCGTACCACAGTTTGGGAACCTCTGATATAAATATACTTGTCTTTTAAGATTCTCAAATAATTCTCTCAAATAAAGTAGTTCTAAGTTTTCACAATAACTTTTGGATAGTTTGTCCGATTTTGATAGGGCAAAAAAGCTTAACAGTAGTAAAGTCCTTCTTCAAGCTGTCGGATCAATCCAAAGATCACTAAGTAATAGGTAAATGGAAACGTCTAAAATTAAAAATAAAATTAGTAATAGAAAGTAATAGACTTTAGTAAACTACAGTACTGATGTAGGTGCTTAGATTCGCAATATGTTATTGTACTCACTCACAAAAGCCCCAGCTCCGTTACATTTGCACAAATGAATACTTTATGGCGAATTTGTGATGATTCGATATGATTGTAATGTGTGCTAATCTCTATTACTTCAGCAAGCTGATTTTTAATGAACATTTCTCTGATTATTATATTTTATATTATCTAATTGTTACAATCATATCTGATTGCTACATATAATCATATGTAAAACTCCCTCTTACGCTTTTGAGTATTGATTATTAGTAAGAAATTTTGCAATATTGTTTTCTTTTATAGAGGGTTGACGTCACTGTTTAACTGTTGAGGTCTCCGGTGACGGGAAAAGGAAATTTATTTGTGGTAAGCATGAATGCTCGTCACAAATGTCATTCCCCCATTAATACCTACACCTCGCTAGATTTTATGACTTGGATTGGAGTCGAACCATTTTTATAAGTTAGGAGCAAGATTTAGAATGGATTTGAAATTTTGAGGCTTCCCCCCCCACTATAAAATTGATTACTTAAATAATAAATACTTGAACTACTAACAGAACGAACAGCACAGAACACATATTAACCAACCCTCCATGACTCACAAGTAAAAATACGCCCACAGTTAGAAGAGCGAAAAATTAAAGTTTTAAAATGCTCATGCAAAATTCCACCACCAAAACACAGTGCAGAAAAGCGTTACTTAAAAGTGAATACAGAGTAAAAGGAAGAGAGAAAAGAGAAACATAGGAAAGGGGAAGGAAGAAGGAAACTAAGAGGAAGGTGGGTAGAAGATAAGATGGATAAATAAAAGAGAAAAAAGAGAGTAAAGGATAAGTGGAAGAGAAAAAGAGTAAAAGTAAGGGTCTTAAGTGAGAAGAAGTTTTCTAAATTTTGACGCACCTGAAGAATCCACTTTTATAAGTTAGGAGCAAGATTTAGAATGGATTTGAAATTTTGAGGCTATTCTCCCCCACCATAAAATCGATTACTTATAAAATCAATAATAAATACTTGAACTACTGACAGAACGAACAGCACAGATCAGTGTTGATATTAACCAACCCTCCATGACTCACAAGTAAAAATACGCCCACAGTTAAAAGAGTGAAAAATCAAAGTTTTAAAATGCTCATGCAAAATTCCACCACCAAAACACAGTGCAGAAAAGCGTTACTTAAAAGTGAATACAGAGTAAAAGGAAGAGAGAAAAGAGAAACATAGGAAAGGGGAAGGAAGAAGGAAACTAAGAGGAAGGTGGGTAGAAGATAAGATGGATAAATAAAAGAGAAAAAAGAGAGTAAAGGATAAGTGGAAGAGAAAAAGAGTAAAAGTAAGGGTCTTAAGTGAGAAGAAGTTTTCTAAATTTTGACGCACCTGAAGAAAGAGAAACAGAGAGAGTGTAGAATATTAGAGAGATAAACACACAATAGCCAAAGAGAAAAACGTGTAGAAAGCTGTGTCCACCCACACGTCCCACACATAGTCGAGCGGCCGTCGATCGATGTCGACTGAACCGTCCACACTGCCTCGACAAGATAGATTTAGAATAGAATAGAATAAAATATACCCTGTTTATACTGCCAGAATGAGACTGAAAAGTCCCTTTACTCCCGCAGTCTAAACAAGGTCTCATGTATTTGGAACAAAATAGGTGTAATTTTTATAAATTAAAACTTGCTTAAGTTTAAAAAAAAAGAAGAAAAAAAAACGTGTAGAATTTACTTCGTCACTTCGTCTTCGTCAGGGGCCGATTTACTTCGTCAATCGACCCCTATCGACTATGTTCGGACACAACTTAATATTGTGTGCTTTGTGCAGAAAGTTAGAGGCAACAGTGAAAACATAGAACATAGGTATTCGTAGAACACATAAACAGAGGCACTGTAAAGAGAGTATTTACAATACAGATTTTTATTTACATGGTAAAGGTATCAACTTTGTCTTTGAAAAAAAAAAAACCAAATAAAAGGATACGACCATAGGTGATAAAATTCGCAAAAGCAGAAGGACGGAATACAAGTCGTGTGAGCATGACTTGATGAAAAAAAGAACAGTTGTGTGAACGCGGCCTTCAATAGAATTAGAGTGACCTTTTCACATGCTCGTCACTAGAGGTGAAGGTTTAACATGGGGAGGTGTTGGCTGTTCTGTTCAAATAAACGAGGAATTTGCAATATAGCCACATGTTATTGGAGATTTTTCTTCAACACTTTCACTCCCAGTATTTCCTATGTGGCACAAATATGCCGCAGGTTATCTGTGGAGATTTTTCTTCAACACTTTCACTGCCAGTATTTCCTATTTGGCATAAATATGCCGCAGGTTATTTTGTGGAGATTTTTCTTCAACACTTTCACTGCCAGAGTTTCCTGTGTTGGCAAGGGATTATTAGTAAGAAATTTTGCAATATTGTTTTCTTTTATAGAGGGTTGACGTCACTGTTTAACTGTTGAGGTCTCCGGTGACGGGAAAAGGAAATTTATTTGTGGTAAGCATGAATGCTCGTCACAAATGTCATTCCCTAAATGTTACAGCTCGCTAAAATTTTGTGACTTGATTTGGACTCGAACCACCAGCCTTCAGATCCAGAGTCCACCACGCTAACCACTAAGGTTGCCTAATGTGAATTATAGTAAGAAAAATGACCGAGTCACTCGGTGGACATTTACATCGATTACTCTATAAAATCAGGAGGATAATAATACTTGAACTAACTGACGAACGAACAGCACAGATCAAGGTGTTGATATTAACCAACCCTCCATTACTCACAAGTAAAAATACCGCCGCACAGTTAAAAAGAGTGAAAAAATCAAAGGTTTTAAAATTGCTCATGCAAATTCCACCACCAGAAACACAGCTGCAGAAAAAAGCGTTACTTAAAAACGGTTGAATAAGAGTAAAAGGAAGAGAGAAAGCGAGAAACACTAGGAAAGGGGAAGGAAGAAGAAAACTAAGAGGAAGTGGTAGAAGATGAAGATGGATAATAAAAGAGGAAAAAAGAGATAAAGGAATTAAGTGGAAGAGAAAAAAGAGTAAGAAATAAGGGTCCTTAAGTGAGAAGGAAGTTATTTCTAATTTTGACGCGCACCTGAAGAAAGGAGAAACAGAGAGAGTGATAGAATATTAGAGAGATAAACCACACAATAGCCAAAAGAAAACGTGTAGAAAGCTGTGTCCACCACACCGGTCCCACACATAGTCGAGCGGCCGTCGATCCATGTCGACTGAAACAGGCAAGGCGCATGCCCTGTCCACACTGCCTCGACCAGAGATGAGTTGTAGGAATAGAAGTAGATAAAATATACCGCTGGTTATTACTGCGCAGAATGGAGACTGAAAAGTCGCCCTGTTACTCACGCCAGTCTAAACAAGGTGCCTCTCATGTATTTGGCATACCAAAATAGGTGTGTATTTTTTATTAAATTTAAAACTTGCTTAAGTTTAAAAAAAAGAAGAAAAAAAACGGTGTAGAATTTACTTACGTCACTTCGTGCTTCGTCAGGGGCCGAGGTTTCACTATCGTCAATCGAGCCCCCTATAGCGGACTATGTCGGACACAACTTAATATTGGTGTGCTTTGTGGCAGAAAGTTAGAGGCAACAGTGGCAAAAACATAGAACATAGGTATTCGTAGAACAGCCATAAACAGAAGGCATGCGTAAAGAGAGTATTTACAATGACAGATTTTATTTTACATGGTAAAGGTATCAACTTTTGTCTTTGAAGAAGAAAAAAAAGAAAAAAAAAAAAAAAATGATTATTGTCATAATCTAGTTCTTTCTCCGGATTTTGTGGTACTTATTACCGGTCTTTTCTCAGATAAAGGAAAGGCAAAAATCCAGGCTGGTCGCATCACTTACCCTCAACGTTTGACTTCAACATCGTCCAGGTTTCCAGGGGCCACCATTACTCAGGGTGAGAAGTGAGAGGTTAGTTGGCTACGGGGGCCGCGGACAGAGGCCGGCGCCCTGTTACCAGAGGAAAGTCGCCCACGACAGGGGGCCATGAATGGAGGAGCCTGGGGGGGGAGGGAGGGAGAGGATATTATTAATTTCTAATATTTTTTTTTTTTTGTAACTTACTAAAAATATGACATTCTGTGTCTTTTACCAAGCCATTTTGGGTCTTCTTCTTCGCCTTACAGACGCGGTCGGCGTTTTTCGTCAATCTCTCAATCAGCCCAGGGGTGATTGCTTTGGGCTGACATTCGCTTTTGTATGCAAAAAATTTACGAGTGGATGCCCTTCCCTCTCAACCTTTGCTATTTCTTTGGCAAGGGAAATTTCAGACTGGTCCAGAGGCTCAATACGAACAAAGCTCACTGAGAACATGTTCCTTATAATCACTCACCAGGAACATGTTCCTTATTGAACTGAATACTGATGACATGATCCAGGGGCTCAATAGGAACAAAGCTTACTGAGAACATGTTCCTTATAATCACTCACCAGGAACATGTTCCTTATTGAACTGAATACTGATGACATGATCCAGAGGCTCAATAGGAACAAAGCTCACTGAGAACATGTTCCTTATAATCACTTACCAGGAACATGTTCCTTATTGAACTGAATACTGATGACATGATCCAGGGGCTCAATAGGAACAAAGCTCACTGAGAACTTGGCGTTCCCGTGGGAATGTACTTGGGTGGGTATGTTGGTGCCACGGGCGGAGATGGTGATCTCTAGGTTACCCTCCCCTGCTTGGGAGGCATCTACGCTGAACTGGAGGGTGTTACCGACATGACCTGGGAAGAAAGGAAACAGCAGGATTTTAATTTTTAATACCTAGTTTCAACAGTAAACTACTTTACAGCAGTGCAATAGTCCTAAACTCTAATGGACGCGGCACACAAGAGATCAAGAAGAGACCGCCTTAACATAAAAACTACTTTACTTTTGACCACTTGACCACTACACCACCGAGCCGGGGCGGTAATAGAGCTAGCTCCTTCTTCTTTGGTGATGGGAATTGGGAAACAACCTCCGTGGCCGAGTGGGTATCACACTAGACTTGCACGCCAGAGATTCCGGGTTTGATTCGCGGCGGGGTCGAAGTTTTTTCGGCTCTGTGCTTGGAGTTCGGGGTGCACTTAGCCTCGTGAGGACAATTGAGTGGCTGCTTTAATCGAGTAGCGACCAGGGGCGGCATTACCAGTGTAAAATCATCTAAAAAGACTGATGATACGAGTAGATGAGAATTAATGGTAAAGGAGGCACTTGGTAATGCTGTGATATCCACTAAAGTTGTGAAAAAGCTCTGCTTTACCACAAAATAATTCTAATTAAATGATGCTGGGTAATTTTTTGGCGATACATTTAATATTATTGACACCAAAGGAGTGCCATATACCGGGTGTCCCCCTTGTAGTCGACACAGATGTTTCATATACCGAGTGTTCTTAATGTGCTTACCTTGTGGTATAGATCCCACGTGAACTTTGCGGGCATCGTATACTTTGGCCGTGAACGGAGTGCCGTATACAGGGTGACCGTTGTAGTCGACACAGATGTTGTGAGCGCCCACCTCCTGGGGAGAGAATTCGGCCGTGAATCCCTCGTGAACATTCCCGGTCACCTTGACCGGGATTTCCAGGGTGGGTCCTGAAATGAGAGAAGAATAGGTGGTGGTTACAAAACCGATTGCAAGAGACTTCATATAAAAAAAGAGAGATTTGATAACAGTAAAAAAAGGAATTTTTAATTGTGTTACGCATATTGAAATGCTTGCTACAAATACCGCTTCCCAATTATTGCCTAAACCTATATAAATTTTATGACTTGACTTGGACTCGAACCACCAACCTCCAGATACAAAGTCCAACGCGTTAACCAGTGCACCTCTGAGGTTGGCTTCGGAGACATGTAGGGGCATGTGTACTAGGCTTTGGAGTCGTATTGTCTGTGTCGTAGCATGCCCATTGCCCATCCCGTGCTGTGTCCCTCATCAGATGTGCGAGAAGACTATACTTTTGTTTGCAATGCAAGGGTATACGCGTTATGATATCGTATCCTCTTGCTAATTAGTCACAAGGATGCCAAAACCCACTCTCTGCACCAGGAAACATACAAAAATCCCACCATCTAGGTGGGTAAGAGTAGATAACTTATTACATGTCCTTCATACCTAGAGCAAATGAAGTTTTTGAGTTTGACAGCGAAGACCATTCTGAAAATAGAGATGAGATGTCCAAATCCACATCTTCAAGATCTAGATCCATAAGATCTTCAAAAAGAGTCCAAAGTTACTACCAAGAGTAATTATTTGCTCGATTTATTACTAAAACTGACGCACTAAAAATACTAAAACCGATAGGATCTACTTTTTTTTTTGTCCAAAAATATTATCTAATTAGTTGATTTTCTTCAACGACTTTGGCAAAGTGAAAAAGTTATTTCATTTCAAAAACAAAAGGTTTTTAACACGGTGACTGGACTGTTAGCTCTAGGAATTATTCGGATTATTCTGATACCGGAGATACAATAGACATTGAATAACTATATGTATAATAACTTACTACTGGCAAAGTTCAGAGTTAGACCTTTCATAATTCAAGGCTATCTTGGAATACTTTAGATAGTTTAGAACTTTAGAACATTTAGATACATAGATCTGATAGATATAGAGGAGCGGTTCTCAACCTTTTTTCATCCGCGTACCTCTTGGGAACCCGGATTTAATGTCTAGTGGTGGTTACAAAACCGATTGCAAGAGACTTCGTATAAAAAAAGAGAGATTTGATAACAATAAAAAAAAGGAATTTTTAATTGTGTTACGCATATTGAAATGCTTGCTACAATTACCGTTTCCCAATTATTGCCTAAAACTATATAAATTTTATGACTTGACTTGGACTCGAACCACCAACCTCCAGATACAAAGTCCAACGCGTTAACCAGTGCACCACTGAAGTTAGCTTCGGAGACATGTAGGGGCATGTTTACCAGGCTTTGGAGTCGTATTGTCTGTGTCGTAGCATGCCCATCCCGTGCTGTGTGCCTCATCAGATGGGCGAGAAGACAATACTTTTGTTTGCAATGCAAGGGTATACGCGTTATGATATCGTATCCTCTTGCTAATTAGTCACAAGGATGCCAAAACCCACTCTCTAGAATTTCCTAACAATACATAGACACGCCTATGGAATACCCAACTCCTCTACACTCTGCATAGCAAAGAAATAGAATTGCCTCTCTGGCATAATGGTCAAGACACCTAGTAAAGACGAGGGCGTGTGTTCGATCCCGGCCGAGGCATGGAATTTTATCATAATTTTATTTTACCGGTATTTTTTAAATTGATTTAACTTGGTATTTAGAAGTAGAAGAAAAAGAAAAATTCCGTTGGTCCTCATTTTTCCTGCTCTATGACTTTGAAACATCACCCAAGTAAGGAGACTAGAAGAAACAGGGGAGTCTCATAATATTGTTCCTTTCGCTAGGAATTCAACCAGCATGCCATAATTGAAAACATTACCGTCACGCCCATAGGCGTAAACAACCCTGCTTTCCAAGATCACTGGTTCCTTAACTAAGCCGTGTTCACTCTTTTAACTTTCGGTTGTAAGCGCGAGATAGGTACACCTAGACACATATTTCCGTGAAAGCCAAAGCTTGTGCCCCGAATCGGGATAGAAGAAAGTAGTCTACAGAGTAGTCGAGTGAGGGAAAAAATAGTAAAAAAATAATCCACATTTTAGGAAGTCAAATACAAAAATACAACCATAGGTGACAAGATTCGCAAAAGTAGGAGGACGAAACAGGTACAAATCGTGTGAGCGTGGCTTGACGAAACAAATAACAGTCGTGTGAACGCGGCCTAGACTAGAACCACGTGACCTTTCACATGCTCGTCACTAGAGGTGAAGGTTTAACATGGGGAGGTGTTGGCTGTTCTGTTCAAATAAATGAGGAATTTGCAATATAGCCACATGTTATTGGAGAATTTTCTTCAACACTTTCACTCCCAGTATTTCCTATGTGGCATAAATATGCCGCAGGTTATCTTGTGAAGATTTTTCTTCAACACTTTGACTGCCAGTATTTCCTATTTGGCATAAATATGCCGCAGGTTATTTTGTGGAGATTTTTCTTCAACACTTTCACTGCCAGAGTTTCCTGCACGCACACAAGACAGTGAATCATTTCAAATTACTATATTACTCATCTCTGACATTATTACAATTAGAATTCCAACCTAGGCCGAACCCCTAATCAAAACCCAAGACTCCCAAGAGCTTCAGAGCGTTTTTTTTTCCTACTGTATTTTGTTCCAGAGCCAAAATCAATTTTCCAAGCATAGATAGATAGCTACAACTAAAAAACAATGATTCATTTCCAATTATTCATCTCTAGCATGACTAGAATCCCAACCTAGGCCAAACCCTATTCATGTTAGTGAATAGATGTCCAATTCTATGGCTGTAAGCTGAAGCAGATGTCCGAGAATAAGAATAATTCTATGACTATAGCAGAATGTCAACGTAAAATCTATGTTCTATGACTGTAGGGGCAAACTGTAGACTGAAGATGTATTTTCTATATTTTTTTCTTTTTTTTTTTTTTGTATGACTGTAGGCAAGTAGGCATGTAGCAGTCCTACACTTTTCTTCAGGCCCACAGACACCTATAGAATTTTCTCCGCCCAAGCTAAACTACTTTTATAGTGAAGGCAAAATTTTATTTCATCATTTGCACATCCATTTCAGCTTTACAGTGAGGAAAAAGGTGAGTCAGATCACATTTTTGATCCGGAGCCAAATTGCATTTTCCACACGCACACAAATGGGTTAAGGATAAATATAAACAGAAGAAGAAGAGACAGCATTTTAGAAGTTAGATTAAGGATGGATATTGTAAGCGCTAGGCCGCGGGTTCGATTCCCGCCCGGGGCGGATTTTATCCTGATGGGATAATGTTCGTTCTCGGTTTTGACACTGATGGGTTAAGGATAAATACAAACAGAAGAAGAAGAGACAGCATTTTAGAAGTTAGATTAAGGATGGATATTGTCAGCGCTAGGCCGCGAGTTCGATTCCCGCCCGGGGCGGATTTTATCCTGATGGGATAATGTTCGTTCTCGGAACGGCTGTGAAATCAAACATAAAATAAATTAAACAAACAAAGTAGTTTGTTTGTTTGTCTGGTTTTCTTATTGGTGTTGTTTAATAAGGTAGAAAAGGTGGAAAAATTGTGTGAATCAAGACCTGGGTAAGAAAAATTTATCAGGACATGAGGTACACAATAGGGCTGCCTGGAAGAGACTGACAAGAAACGTCAACCCTATTTAAATAGGAAAAGGGTAGCAAGAAGAAGAATTTGACAGAGGGAACTGTAACTCCTTGGGTCTTATCGTCCCGAAATCGAAGAGAGGAAGACAGGATAGGATTAAGTCAGGCGTTCCGAGGACGAATCTTAGCCATTTAAGGTAAAGCCTCGGGTTGAAGTCTAATCCGCGACCTGGCGCTTACAAGGCAGGCGTTCTTCCAAGCTAAGTTGGCTTGTTCCATCTTAACTCATTTGTGTTCATTTATGATCATTCATCGTCCTATCCCGGCCCCTTATCACGTAAGGTCATTCATCAATTTCTGCTGGATGGAGCCGGGCTGAAAAATAACCTTTGTAGAGAAAGATTCTGCTGAGATCTCACCTTTGAACTGGCACGGTTGTCCCACAATGCCACTACTGACGTCGGACACTTTGATGAGGGCCGAGTTGTACGCTTTGGCTACGAGAGGTCCGCCTTGGAGCTTGTCCCCAGCCAGAGGTGTTTAACTGTTGAGGTCTTCGATGACGGGAAAAGGAAATTTATTTGTGGTAAGCATGAATGCTCGTCACAAATGTCATTCCGCCATTAATACCTACACCCTACACCTCGCTAGATTTTATGACTTGGATTGGAGTCGGTCCACTTTTATAAGTTAGGAGCAAGATTTAGAATGGATTTGAAATTTTGAGGCTATTCCCCCCCCACTATAAAATTGATTACTTATAAAATAAATAATAAATACTTGAACTACTGAAAGAACGAACAGCACAGATCACATATTAACCAACCCTCCATGACTCACAAGTAAAAATACGCCCACAGTTAGAAGAGCGAAAAATTAAAGTTTTAAAATGCTCGTGCAAAATTCCATCACCAAAACACAGTGCAGAAAGCGTTACTTAAAAGTGAATACAGAGTAAAAGTTGGAAACAAGGAAGAGAGAAAAGAGAAACATAGGATAGGGGAAGGAAGGAGACTAAGAGAAAGGTGGGTAGAAGATAAGATGGATAAATAAAAGAGAAAAAAGAGTAAAGGATAAGTGGAAGAGAAAAAGAGTAAAAGTAAGGGTCTTAAGTGAGAAGAAGTTTTCTAAATTTTGACGCACCTGAAGAAAGAGAAACAGAGAGAATGTAGAATATTAGAGAGATAAACACACAATAGCCAAAGAGAAAAACGTGTAGAAAGCTGTGTCCACCCACACATAGTCGAGCGGCCGTCGATCGATGTCGACTGAACCGTCCATTTACCTCGTCAATCGACCCCTATCGACTATGTTCGGACACAACTTAATATTGTGTGCTTTGTGCAAAAAGATAGAGGGCAACAGTGAAAAATTAGAACATAGGTACTCGTAGAACACATAAAAAACAGAGGCACTGTAAGGGTGTGTTTATGAACAGGGCTGAGATGAGCTCGGACGACGTGAGATAGCTGTCCCGGCGGCAATTTTTAAAATTCATTTTATATTTATTTTTGTTTGCTTTGTAATTTGCTTGTTTTTAATAGCTAATATAAATGAAAAGTATAATATAAACGTGCAAACTAAAGATAAAAAGTAAAAAATGAATTCAGATTGTACAAGTTGCGGAAAAAAAAACAAAAATTCGAATTTCCCGCCAACTTTACACACAAAAAGGCCGACGATGGCCTATCTCAGCCCTGTACATAAACACAGCCTGAAGCTTGCCAATGTCAACCAGTCAATGTCATACAGACTGCTATCCACAAAAGCAAATGAAGTACACATTCCTTTAGTGTGGAAGAGTAACGCCAAAGAATGCGTAATATTTACTACCTATACCTATACCTATATATTTGTAATATTTTATTATTTTATAAGATGTTTATTACCTTCTTGTCATACATATACATATATCTATATCAATTATTGTTACAAATAAATAAAACATAAAAAACATATAAAACAAATCATTAGATACCTAGATCCGGTGGGGTAGGTAATAGGTATCTTTTTTTGTCGAGCGTTATTGCTAAGTATTTTAAAATCATTTTACTAACAGATAAAACCTATGGTCATCTATTCCATTTTTTCGCTAACACATTCACTCTGGCTGTATGGTCGAGGCTTAGTGCCAAACCAATGCCAAAAAAAAATAAAATCTATGTTCTATGACTTTAGCAACGTAAAATCTATGTTCTATGACTTTAGCAACGTAAAATCTATGTTCTATGACTTTAGCAACGTAAAATCTATGTTCTATGACTTTAGCAACGTAAAATCTATGTTCTATGACTTTAGCAACGTAAAATCTATGTTCTATGACTTTAGCAACGTAAAATCTATGTTCTATGACTTTAGCAACGTAAAATCTATGTTCTATGACTTTAGCAACGTAAAATCTATGTTCTATGACTTTAGCAACGTAAAATCTATGTTCTATGACTTTAGCAACGTAAAATCTATGTTCTATGACTTTAGCAACGTAAAATCTATGTTCTATGACTTTAGCAACGTAAAATCTATGTTCTATGACTTTAGCAACGTAAAATCTATGTTCTATGACTTTAGCAACGTAAAATCTATGTTCTATGACTTTAGCAACGTAAAATCTATGTTCTATGACTTTAGCAACGTAAAATCTATGTTCTATGACTTTAGCAACGTAAAATCTATATTCTATGACTGTAGGGGCAAACTGTAGACTACTGGAGATGTATTTTCCATGTTTTTTTCTTTTTTTTTTTTTTGTATGACTGTAGGCAAGTAGACATGTAGCAGTCCTACACTTTTCTTCAGGCCCACAGACACCTATAGAATTTTCTCCGCCCAAGCTAAACTACTTTTATAGTGAAGGCAAGGTTCTTTTCCATTTTATCCTATTCCCTATTGTCTTTCATATGTTTACTGTACGTATATTATATCCTCTGGCATATGTTGATTGTTAAGAACAATCATAAATTATTCAGAACTGTGGGGAAAGAGTGTCTTTACAGCAGTGCAATAGTCCTGAACTCTAATGGACGCGGCACACAAGGGATCAAGAAGAGACCGCCTTAACATAAAAACTACTTTACTTTTGACCACTACACCACCCAGCCGGGGTGGTAATAGGGCTAACTCCTTCTTCATTGGTGATGGGAATCGGGAAACAACCTCCGTGGCCGAGTGGGTATCACACTAGGTTTGCACGCCAGAGATTCCGGGTTCGATTCGCGGCGGGGTCGAAGTTTTTTCGGCTCTGTGCTTGGAGTTCGGGGTGCACTCAGCCTCGTGAGGACAATTGAGTAGCTGCTTTAATTGAGTAGCGACCAGTGGCGGTATTACCAGTGTAGATTGATGATACGAGTAGATGACAATTAATAGTAAAGGAGGTACTTGGTAATGCTGTGATATCCACTAAAGTTGGGGTAAAGCTAGAGCTTTACCACAAATAATTCTCATTAAATGATGCTGGGTAATTTTTTGGCGATACATTTAAGATTATTGACACCAAAGGAGTGCCATATACCGGGTGTCCCCCTTGTAGTCGACACAGACGTTTCATATACCGAGTGAGTGTTCATAATGTGCTTACCTTGCGGTATAGATCCCACGTGAACTTTGCGGGCATCGTATACTTTGGCCGTGAACGGAGTGCCGTATACAGGGTGACCGTTGTAGTCGACACGGGCGGTATTACCAGTGTAAAAAGACTGATGATACGAGTAGATGAGAATTAATGATAAAGGAGGCTCTTGGTAATGCTGTGATATCCACTAAAGTTGTGGTAAAGCTCTGCTTTACTACAAATAATTCTCATTAAATGATGCCGGGTAATTTTTTGGCGATACATTTAAGATTATTGACACCAAATGAGTGCCATATACTGGGTGTCCCCCTTGTAGTCGACACAGATGTTTCATATACCGAGTGAGTGTTCATAATGTGCTTACCTTGTGGTATAGATCCCACGTGAACTTTGCGGGCATCGTATACTTTGGCCGTGAACGGAGTGCCATATACAGGGTGACCGTTGTAGTCGACACAGATGTTGTGAGCGCCCACCTCCTGGGGAGAGAATTCGGCCGTGAATCCCTCGTGAACATAAAGTTTACAAATACAAGAAAAGGGGAAAATTAATAAGAATACTTTGTCTTCACTACAGGAGTAGTCCAGTTCCAAAAGTGGACATCTCCCGGATGGACATTTTTTAAGGAAAACAAAAAAAACTCATATCTTTCGAAGCAAGCAGCGGATTTCAATGGTTTTTTCAGCTCCCATGGCGTACTGGTCACTGTTGCACGCGGGAGACCCGGGTCCGATTCCTGGCGAGGTCGAAAAATTTGTGTCAAGCAAATGATTGATTCCGTGACTGGCTGTTGCGGGGCCCACTCAGCCTCGTGAGGAAAATCAACTATATGGAACAAATAAATGCACATAGCGACCGGTGCCAGCATGGTAGGTAAACATTAAGCGCTGGATTGTTGAGATATTTGGAAAATCCTACAACGCTGCAGTGAGCACCAAAGTTGTGATATACATATTAACACAAAGAAAAGGCATTTATTTATTTATATTCATCAATGGCACTATAATACGCAGAGGGCACTATAATACGCAAATTCAAGTATACTCACTAATCACTGTCGCTTGAATATCGTCTCTGTGAAACCCCAAGGCGGATATCTGAAAAACCGACGTCTGGTTGACGGGCACTAGTCGGACTGACTCTCCAATGACTGACATCTTCGGTCCTAGACCCGAACCGGTCATGACGGCTACTGACCACGGACTTCCTGAGGACAGAAGAGGAAGAGACAACATTTTAAATAGATGTCCAATTCTATGGCTGTAAGCTGAAGCAGATGTCCGAGAATAAGAATAATTCTATGACTAAATCAGAATGTCAACGTAAAATCTATGTTCTATGCTATGACTGTAGCAACGTAAAATCTATGCTATGACTGTAGCAACGTAAAATCTATGTTCTATGCTATGACTGTAGCAACGTAAAATCTATGTTCTATGACTTTAGCAACGTAAAATCTATGTTCTATGACTTTAGCAACGTAAAATCTATGTTCTATGACTTTAGCAACGTAAAATCTATATTCTATGACTTTAGCAACGTAAAATCTATATTCTATGACTTTAGCAACGTAAAATCTATGTTCTATGACTTTAGCAACGTAAAATCTATGTTCTATGACTTTAGCAACGTAAAATCTATGTTCTATGACTTTAGCAACGTAAAATCTATGTTCTATGACTTTAGCAACGTAAAATCTATGTTCTATGACTTTAGCAACGTAAAATCTATGTTCTATGACTTTAGCAACGTAAAATCTATGTTCTATGACTTTAGCAACGTAAAATCTATGTTCTATGACTTTAGCAACGTAAAATCTATATTCTATGACTGTAGGGGCAAACTGTAGACTACTGGAGATGTATTTTCCATGTTTTTTTCTTTTTTTTTTTTTTGTATGACTGTAGGCAAGTAGACATGTAGCAGTCCTACACTTTTCTTCAGGCCCACAGACACCTATAGAATTTTCTCCGCCCAAGCTAAACTACTTTTATAGTGAAGGCAAGGTTCTTTTCCATTTTATCCTATTCCCTATTGTCTTTCATATGCTTACTGTACGTATATTATATCCTCTGACACATGTTGATTGTTAAGAACAATCATAAATTATTCAGAACTGTGGTGTGACAAATTATCACCTAGGATGTTCGTACTTCAGAGGCGTACTGCTTGGGGATGACACTTTTAACTTTCCTCATCCTATAGGAAGGAAAGTTACATCACATTCCTTCCTAGCGGGTGAAATTTTCGATGGTCATTTTTTACTGCCAGAACACGTTTTGAGGTCCCTAGAGCCTGAATACAAAGTTTCAGCCATTGGATTCGTGTGTCCGTGTGTGTGTCCGTCTGTCTGTAAACAAAATATCTCGAAAACGGTAAGAGCTAGAGACTTGATTTTTGGTATGTAGTCCTCAAATGTGACAAGGATGCAACACAAAACTTTTGGTTAACATCGTTACTGCGGTTGGCGGTCAAGAATACGTCACTGGAAAGTGCATAAAACTGTGACTGATGTACATACGAGGTACAAGTACCCACGTAAAATACGAATATAAGAAAAAGGTATATCTATTCACATATTTTTGTTATTTCGTAATATAGAATATGTATATGAAAAACCTATATACCCATATTATCTCCATGTTTTTGTTATTACATAAGTCATTAGTATATGAAGAAGTCATTATTACATAAAATACACTTGAGGATAGACCTGACCTTGAAACATAATATGTATTATGTACCTATATGTATGCTACGTATTTAAAGAAAATAAAGATATGTTATAATGACAACCTGATAACATTGCTACTGCGTAGGTAATATTTCTACTGTGGGTCTGTAAAAGAAAACCGACTTTGTCCGATTTTGATAAAATCCGACAGTAATGTTTCATAAACTAAAGAGTTAACATCTCAAAAATTTTCATATAGGTGCCTAGTCCTAGAGATAACATCTCAAAATTTTTTCATATAGACCAAGAGCTAACATCTCAAAATTTTTCATATAATCCAAGAGCTAACATCTCAAAATTTTTCATATAGTCCAAGAGCTAACATCTCAAAATTTCCCATTTAGTCCAGGAGCTAACGTTTCGAAATCTTACTTTTGGTAAAATGATGAAGGATTTTTTTTTTTTTAGACCGGGAGCTAACATCCCAAAATTTTCTCATTTATAGTCCGGGAGCTAACGTTCAAAATCTTACCTGTGACCGAGACAGACAGCTGGGCGGAAGTGTTGCTATCCACGTTCATATGAAAGGTGGCAACCTCACTCACTGGTATCAGCTGTAGATGGGTCAGATTAACGTGCACCCTACTCATGTCGGAGATGGAGTAAAGGAGGGGGCACCCCTCCACCGTCTCTCCGTTGAATTTGATGTCGATGATGTGTGGTTTACTGCAAATGGAAGGAGAAAGAAATAAGGCTAGATTAAATATGGTTAAATCTCTCGCATAGGGCGCTACAGCCGCTACACCATAGTGTTGATCATATGTAGCAAAAATCTCTAGATATGGAGTAGCGAGCTGGGAAACTTTGGGGAAACCGTTTAAGCTGTGGGTTAGATTAAATATTGTAAAGCATTTGGGCAAAATTTGGGAACACGGTAAAAAAAAAAAAAAAAAAAAACCCAATATCAGAATGTAATTTTCTCGGGAGTGTGTTGAACTTGCAAATCATAGCTACGAGTGTAAACCCCAGTACACACGGCATGTTTCCTAACTTGGTCTTCTACAGGCGGCCTTCCAAGCGGGTCTTCAGAAAATTTCTCTGGCCACCCAAAGGGGCAATTGCTCGAGCATCATGAGCACGTTGCCCTCTGGAAAGATGCTCGACGAAGTCTTATATTTATAAAAATAAAATGGATTAAGATCAAGTTCGAAAAACATATCATAACGTGTGTACAGGGCTTAATAGCATATGTTCTACGTTGGATTTTTTGCAATCAAGTTTTCTACCATATCATCATGTGTCAGACACCCTGGGCAATGGACATTGAGAAGGTTGTTGACCTGTCAGAATGCATCAGCCCCAGTAGAGGGAGAACGTTGGACTTGAATCTAACTTCTTCCTCCTCGACTTTTCCCGTGTTCAGACGTGATCGACGTTTTTCGTCAGAATCTCAATCAGTCCTAGATAGGGTGCTTGATTTGAGCTGACATTTGGGTTTGCTTTGGGCTGTCATTTGGGCTACAAAAATTTACGAGTGGATGCTCTTCGCACTCAACCTTTGCCATTTCTGTAGCAAAGGGTATACTCCCAGTTTAAAATTCCCCAGCCAGACTATGCTGGTCTACTCCCTGTGTAAAGTTCATCAGTCAGATCTTACAGTTCCCTCTATCAAACCTAAAACAAAAAGTCAAGGAGCAATGTGCTATTTCAGTCAGGTTTCCTCTCCATTGGAAATCACGTAACTCTCCTTGATTTCCGTAATCGGAAGCCTAGGAATCGGCCCGAACCTACTCACAATATGGCGTATGGATCAATAACCTGCCATACTGCCATATATGAGGAACTGACGTGACGTCACGAATGAAGAAATTATCCGGTCTACTTGTTTGGTTCAAAATGGTCAGATCCGATCTTGGAATTGACTAGTCTAGTCAACCGAAACAAAACTAACATGACTATTTTTCTTCTCTACTTCTCCTTCTTCTTTTCTTCTCCTTTAGAGCCTACTAAAAACCAAATATTTGACTATTTTAAAGACAACATGAGCTTTTAGTTGGTACGAAAAAAGCCCTCATGATGGTTGACTGCGGTTCGGGATGGGCCAAATAATCTTGGCTAGAGACCATCAAACCCCAACAACAACAACGTTGCTTCAAGGAATACGTATATATCCATCTTTTTTTTTTTTTTTTTTTTTTTTTTTTTTTTTTTTTTTTAAAAAAAAAAAAAAAAAAAAAAAAAAAAAAAAGAGATAAAGAGACCTCTATCAGGTCTTCATCGTCCTGAAATCGAAAAGAGAAAGGAAGACACACGGATACGAGACAAGGTCAGCCGTTCCGAGAAACGAAACATTATCGCCATCAGCGGATAAAAATCCGCCCGGCGGGAATCGAACG
>NW_007378995.1:63727-75616 GCF_000475195.1 Diaphorina citri
GGGAAAAAAAAAAAAAAAAAAAAACTCAATATCAGAGAGCTACATATTTATCAAATACAGCGGATGAGTTATAATAAGAATGAAACATATCTTCAGCAGTCCGCACAAACATATAGGTTTCTCGAATATGTTCCCTTTAAGACGGCATTTGTGCAATCGAGCGCTGCTGGCTTTCCCCGTACCAACTCAGGCTGGTTGAGGTTAATTTGAGGAGGCGGGTAGCTTGGCGTCGAACGGAGGGTAAAATCCCTGTCACCAAAGACCTTAGCTTTCACTTACCTATGTTGAGGGGTGAAGGACACCAGACACTTGCCTCCTCCTATAACAGTTACATGGTTGGGTACTTCACCCTCGTTGACACTAATTTCCAGTTGACCTTCCCCGGCATCACTTGCGTCCACTGAAATCAAAATCAAACATAAAATAAATTAAACAAAGTAGTTTGTTTGTTTGTTTGTCTGTTTTTGTTATTGGTGTTGTTTGATAAGGTAGAAAAGGCGGAAAAATTGTGTGAATCAAGACCTGGCTGCCTGGAAGAGACTGACAAGAAAAGCCGACCCTATTTAAATAGGAAAAGGGTAGCAAGAAGAAGAATTTGATAGAGGGAACTGTAACTCCTTGGGTCTTATCGTCCCGAAATCGAAGAGAGGAAGACTGGATAGGATTAAGTCAGGCGTTCCGAGGACGAATCTTGGCCATTTCAGATAAAGCCCCGTGTTGAAGTCTAATCCGGGACCTGGCGCTTACAAGGCAGGCGTTCTTCCAAGCTAAGTTGGATTGTTTCATTTTAACTCATTTGTGTTCATTCATCGTCCTATCCCGGCCCCTCATCACGTAAAGTCATTCATCAATTGCTGCTGGATGGAGCCGGGCTGAAAAATAACCCTTTTAGAGAAAGATTCTGCTGAGATCTCACCTTTGAACTGGCACGGTTGTCCCACAATACCACTACTGACGTCGGACACTTTGATGAGGGCCGAGTTGTACGCTTTGGCTACGAGAGGTCCGCCTTGGAGCTTGTCCCCAGCCAGAGTCACATCGAGTACATGGCTGCCCACCTCGGTGGGGGTGAACTCGACCCGGTAGATACCCGAGGCTCCGGACCCTTCCGGGTATATGTGACAGGCGAGGGGACGCTTGGATGGGCCTGCAAAAGAATAGAATAGAATATACCTTGTTTATCCTGCCAGAATAAGACTGAAAAGTCCCTTTACTCCCGCAGTCCAAACAAGGTCTTATATATTTCATAGGTAAAGTTTACAAATACAAGGAAAGGGGAAAATTAATAAGAATACTTTGTCTTCACTACAGGAATAGTCCAGTTCCAAAAGTGGACATCTCCCGGATGGACTTTTTTAAGGAAAACAAAAAACTCATATCTTTCGAAGCAAGCAGCGGATTTCAATGGTTTTTTCAGCTCCCATGGCGTACTGGTCACTGTTGCACGCGGGAGAGATCAATCATTTACATGATACAAATTTCTTGACCCCGCCGGGAATCGAACCCGGGTCTCCCGCGTGCAAGGCGAGTCCAGTGACCACTACGCCATGGGAGCTGACTACAGAAGTAATTACTGCAAAAGGCCAGTAGACAGTCCAGCTACTGTAAACGAAACTCATCGCAATCAAGTGCCACAGGTACATATCTCAGGGACATGTGGAAAGTAAAGTAACTTGTTTCCTACTCATAACCTAAAGTCTTACACTTGTAATTATGAACAAGAATGATCGTTCTTAGATCAGTCTCAAGTCAAAATTGACCAATCAAATGCCTTGAGACTATGCTTAGCACGAACTTAAGAGCCAGCATTTTGTTCATAAATATGGGTGTTAAGGACTATGGTTCAATTCCCAGACTTCACAATGACCAAAAACCATCAGAATGAAACCTTATACGAATGAAACTAGTTCAAGCCAGAAACTAGTTGAGGTAAGACCGGGTTGGGAATACGGTCATACCTGACCTAACTGACCACACTTTATATTGTGGTTGGTGAGGGTGTCCTTTCGGTGTCCTTTTTGACCATCATCAGGTAGACACCCTACTAGCCTGATATAGTTTAAACTTCGATTGATTGACCAAAAATTATTACCTATGTGTTCTTAGACGTTTCATAATTTAACCGAGCAAAAAAAGGTGTCGCCACAGTTGTCTCTTCTAAAGCACAATGTAGCTCAGCCACTGCAAAACTTCTTCTTCTCTAAAAATCACAGGATTTGGAGGAAGCAATCTCCACTCCAGACCTAACAGAATCCTAGATGAAAAAGTGGCATAGGCCTACCAGCTATCAATAGGATCTATCAACATGACTTGCGAGGAGTCAGTGGTTATCAAATTACCAACGTTTAGGACAAGCCTAGTAAGCTTGAAGGGTAGCGCGTCTGCCTTGTAAGCGATAAGTCGCCGCAGACTCCCGCTCGGGGCGAACTTTGTCTTAAACAGATAAGGTTCGTTCTCCGAATGGCTGGCTTTCTTCTATCCTGTCTTCGTTCTCTCTTCGATTTCGGAACGATAAGACATCTGTTTTGTTACAGTTCCCTCTATCAAACCTGTTCCTCCAAATCTCAATCAAACACCCATAAGACCTTATTTTAGATGCGTCCAAACATAATCCCATAGTCGACCGGCCGTTGATCGACGAGGTGAATCTATGTTGTCGAGGCAGTGTGGACGGTTTAGTCGACATTGATCCACGGCCGGTCGATTATGTTTGCGGGAGTAAAGGGACTTTTCAATCGACCTCTGACGATAAGATCTCTGTTACAGCTGTTAACTATGAGTATGTCAAATTTTGGTGACCCCTTCATCAACACAATCATAAATGCACAATATACTCGTACAGACCGCCTAATCTGAGTGTGAATGAATTTACAAAAGAATTAAAACGATGGATTAAACATGAAGATGTCAAAAATAAAGACCTAATCATCATTGGAGATGTGAATATAAACACTCTAGAAGACAATAACATTACACACAATCAGATACGGCTGAAAAGGTCCGCCTGTCAGGTCTACCTGATACCTGATGAGCACGCATACCTAATCAGGACCGTGTATCGGATATCAGTATTGTTTTGATGGCAGTATTGTTTTCTTCCATGAATTACTTACGTAGGACTGAAATACTCGGGAATGTTTTATAGTGACAAGTGCAGTGCATGGTTTATGAGAAGTTTTGCGTAATAGTTTACTGGTAGTGCCAATTCAGTGTCGAAGGTTGGTAGTGCGTCTGCCTTGTAAGCGCTAGGCCGCGGGTTCGATTCCCGCCCGGGGCGGATTTTATCCTGATGGGATAATGTTCGTAATTTAAATTTTTGACACTAATGGGTTAAGGATAAATATAAACAGAAGAAGAAGAGACAGTATTTTAGAAGTTAGATTAAGGATGGATATATACGTATTCCTTGAAGCAACATTGTTGTTGTTGGGGTTTGATGGTCTCTAGCCAAGATTATTTGGCCCATCCCGAACCGCAGTCAACTATCATGAGGACTTTTTTGCTACCAACTGAAAGCTCATGTTGTCTTTAAAATAGTCAAATATTTGTAGGCTCTAAAGCCTGATTCACACTATAGTGCCAGTCAAGGTCCGGTAACGGTCCGATCAAAAGATTGAGTATTCACACTATCGTTCATGCTTCGGTCATTTTTCTTTCATTTCTAGTTGGTCTGAACGAAGGAATGTTGATCGTTGCTTGATCGCTGCCTATTCACACTACAGTGCCAGTCTCGCTCCGGTCACGGTCCAGTTTCGGTCCGATCAAAAAGATTCGTCGCGAGAATGTTCCAAATTTTGACTGTGAGCTGACCGTTACCGTACCTTGACTAGAACGTCTAATGTGTACACTCGCATTTACTTGCCTTCAACAATCATTTGATCGGACCGTTACTGGACCGTGACCGGACCTTGACTGGCACTATAGTGTGAATCAAGCTATACTCAATCTTTTGATCGGACCGTTACCGGACCGTGACTGGACCTTGACTAGCACTATAGTGTGAATCAAGCTTAATGGAGAAGAAAAGAAGAAGGAGAAGTAGAGAAGAAAAATAGTCATGTTGGTCTTGTTCCGGTTGACTAGACTAGTCAATTCCAAGACCGGATCTGACCATTTTGAACCAAACCAAGTAGACCGGATAATTTCTTCATTCGTGACGTCACGTCAGTTCCTCATATATGGCAGTATGGCAGGTTATTGATCCATACGCCATATTGTGAGTAGGTTCGGGCCGATTCCTAGGCTTCCGATTACGGAAATCAAGGAGAGTTACGTGATTTCCAATGGAGAGGAAACTAGACTGAAATAGCACATTGCTCCTTGACTTTTTGTTTTAGGTTTGATAGAGGGAACTGTAAGATCCGGCTGATGGACTTTAAACAGGGAGTAGACCAGCATAGTCTGGCTGGGGAATTTTATACCCTTGCTACAGAAATGGCAAAGGTTGAGTGCGAAGGGTATCCACTCGTAAATTTTTGTAGCCTAAATGACAGCCCAAAGCAAACCCAAATGTCAGCTCAAATCAAGCACCCTATCTAGGACTGATTGAGATTCTGACGAAAAACGTCGATCGTACCTGGCAGGTTTGAATGGCAACAACTCTGCACAAGGCTTCCTCATGACAGCCACGACTGAACGAAGCGAAGTTTATGTTTTAACATTTTTATAAATATAAGACTTCGTCCAGCATCTTTCCAGAGGAAAACGTGCTCATGATGCTCGAGCAGTTGCCCTTTTGGGTGGCCAGAGAAATTTTCTGAAGACCCGCTTGGAAGGCCGCCTGTAGAAGACCAAGTTAGGAAACATGCCGTGTGTACTGGGGTTTACACTCTTAGCTATGATTTGCAAGTTCAACACACTCCCGAGAAAATTACAAGGTGGAGTAGAGGAAGAATTATGAGTTGAACTGAGAATATTATAAGAAGTTGAACTAAGAATTGTAAAATACGAGTATGTTATCCTATAGTTTGAGTTTACAAAAGTGTAATAGGTAATCCTACGGTAGGAGTTTACAAGAGTGCATAGAGACCTGCAGACTATTCTTATGATTATTTTTAGTCGGAGTAATAAATTTTTAGTCGGAGTAATAATAGACTCTTGAGTGGAAGGTAACCACTAGGCGAAGTCAACACGGGAAGCGTTCTCTGCCACCGAACTCCTATGTCTGCCACTCATGCTCAGAGCGTCTGAGAGACAGTCGGAACGTGTGAGGTGAGAAAATGTAAATGTAAATGCAATTTCTTTGTGTTATTATGTCACAACTTTGGTGCTCACTGCAGCATTGTAGGAATTTTCCCAATAAGTATCTCAATAATCCTAACAACCAATGTTTACCTAGCCAGCCTAGTTGGCTTAGTTGGTAGTGCGTCTGCCTTGTAAGCGCTAGGCCGCGGGTTCGATTCCCGCCCGGGGCGGATTTTATCCTGATGGGATAATGTTCGTTCTCGGAACGGCTGGCTTTCTCCTATCCTGTCTTCCTTCTCTCCTCGATTTCGGGACGATAAGACCATAGCAGTTAAAGTTCCCTCTGTCAAACCTCTTAAAAAAAAAAAAAAAAAAAAAAAAAAAAAAAAAAAAAAAAAAAAACAAAAAAATAGACTCACCAGAGTGAAAATCAAGACTATGCTCAGAGCGTCTGAGAGACCGCGGTCTTACGTTTCTGCCGCCACACACGTTTCGACGGCAGACTCGAGTGGCGGACAGAAGTAATGAATGCAAAAGGCCAGTAGACAGTCCAGCTACTGTAAACGAAACTCATCGCAATAAAGTGCCACAGGTATGGTACCTATCTCAGTGACATGGAAAGTAAAGTAACTCGTTTCCTACTCATAACCTAAAGTCTTACACCCATATTTATGAACAAAGTGCTGGCTCTTAAGTTCGTGCTAAGCATAGTCTCAAGGCATTTGATTGGTCAATTTTGACTTGAGACTGATCTAAGACGATCATTCTTGTTCATAAATACGAGTGTTACACTTGTATTTATGAACAAGAATGATCGTTCTTAGATCAGTCTCAAGTCAAAATTGACCAATCAAATGCCTTGAGACTATGCTTGGCACGAACTTAAGAGCCAGCATTTTGTTCATAAATATGGGTGTTAAGGACTATGGTTCAATTCCCAGACTTCACAAGGACCAAAAACCATCAGAATGAAACCTTATACGAATGAAACTAGCTCAAGCCAGAAACTAGTTGAGGTAAGACCGGGTTGGGAATACGGTCATACTGACCTAACTGACCACACTTTGTATTGTGGTTGGTGAGGGTGTCCTTTCGGTGTCCTTTTTGACCATCAGGTAGACACCCTACTAGCCTGATATAGTTTAAACTTCCATTGATTGACCAAAAATTATTACCTATGTGTTCTTAGACGTTTCATAATTTAACTGAGCGAAAAAAGGTGTCGCCACAGTTGTCTCTTCTAAAGCACAATGTAGCTCAGCCACTGCAAAACTTCCTCTTCTCTAAAAATCACAGGATTTGGAGGAAGCAATCTCCACTCCAGACCTAACAGAATCCTAGATGGAAAAGTGGCATAGGCCTACCAGCTATCAATAGGCTCTATCAACATGACTTGCGAGGAGTCAGTGGTTATCAAATTACGAACGTTTAGGACTTTAGGACAAGCAAGCCTAGTAAGCTTGGAGGGTAGCGCGTCTGCCTTGTAAGCGATAAGTCGCCTCAGACTCCCGCGCGAACTTTGTCTTTAACAGATAAGGTTCGTTCTCCGAATGGCTGGCTTTCTTCTATCCTGTCTTCCTTCTCTCTTCGATTTCGGAATGATAAGACATCTGTTTTGTTACAGTTCCTTCTATCAAACCTAAGACCTTATTTAAGGTGTGTCCAAACATATTCCCATAGTCGACCGGCCGTTTATCGACGAGGTCAATCTATGTTGTCGAGGCAGTGTGGACGGTTTAGTCGACATTGATCCACGGCCGGTCGATTATGTTTGCGGGAGTGAAGGGACTTTTCAATCGACCTCTGACGATAAGATCTCTGTTACAGCTGTTAACTATGAGTATGTCAAATTTTGGTGACCCCTTCATCAATTCAGGACCGTGTATCGGATATCAGTATTGTTTTGATGTCAGTATTGTTTTCTTCCATGAATTACTTACGTAGGACTGAAATACTCGGGAATATTTTATAGTGACAAGTGCAGTGCATGGTTTATGAGAAGTTTTGCGTCATAGTTTACTGGTAGTGCCAATTCAGTGTCGAAGATCGATAAGCAATGGCGAAAATAGCCGGTGTGGCTTGTATTGACTGACCAAACGAAGGACATGGGGACAGTATTAACCAGAAAAGAACCATTAAAAGTAGAATAATAATAATATCCAATCAGTAAAAGAACCATTCATAAGGCAATCAAACCTCTTAAAAAAAAAAATCAGTGTCGAAGATCGATAAGCAATGGTGAAAACAGCCGGTGTGGCTTGTATTGACTGACCAAACAAACGACATGGGGACAGTATTAAGCAGAAAAGAACCATTAAAAGTAGAATAATAATAATATCCAATCAGTAAAAGAACCATTCATAAGGCAAGGGCTCTTATGAATGGTTCTTTCCTGCTTAATGCTATATCCATGGAACGAGCCCAGCTATTATTTCTGGGTATACAAAGGGTTTATTTCTGAGTATACAAAGGGTTAAACCCCAATGCTGGGTATATTATTTCTAGGTATACAAAGGGTTTTAAATCCCAATTCTTACAACACTGTGAGAAGTGTGAGACGGGTATTACATGGCCTGTCAAACAACACAGAAAGATATGAAATTTCTGTTTAATTTGTCTGTCCAATGCAAAAAGGTACCTAACACATCTATTAATCTATTACACCGTCTCGTATGCTGATCTTTATTATACGTCAGATCTACGTCCAACTTGCCTGCCTTAGTGGCGTAGTAGTAAAGACGCCCGCCTATTTCTTGGGTAGTTCTCAAAAGTCAATTCGCCACATCGTCCCAAATTCATCAATTCCATTCAATTGTGAAATAATCCTGTCGATCTTTGGTCATTATCATTACCTATTAAGTACCTACGGTATGAAGCATCTAAAATCCATAATTCAATACAACAAAATTGAGAAACAATCCTTCGATCTTTTGGCATTACAGGTTTAAGCACCTTCTAAGATAATCCACTTATTGCAAGTAGGTTTTGCGGTTTAGCAAGGTCCTTGTTATCTGATGTGCGAATTCGTTGATTATGAAATGATCAGGAAAAATCACTCGACCATTGGAAACATTGGTAAATCAGTCAGCTACATCTAATGACCCATATCTGATTTTTCTGCCCATGAGCATGCCAGATCAAGCGAATTAATGTGGATTAACTAACAGAAGTAGATAAAACACATAATATTATGTATGATTTTGTGTGATTAATGCCTCCGGTGGTGTAGTGGTCAGATCGCCTGGTAAACAGGAGGTTGCGTGTTCAATCCCAGCAGAGGCATAAGATTTTATCATTGGCACTAGCAGTATGATGTGATGTTTCCCACCTCAGAGACAGTGTACGGTTTTAGTCGACGTGGATCAACGGTTTAAGACGACGTCGATCAACGGTTTTAGACGACGTCGATCAACGTTCGATCGACGAGGTAGACTATTTGTGGACACAGCTTTAGGATTTGGAAATTGTTAGTTCGCCTTAGAGTCTATCCATTGAGCTATCAACCCCAATGAACCTTACCAGCGCGCCAAAAATCTGGTGAAGGTAGACTATTTGTGGACACAGCTTTGGGATTTGGAGATTGTTAGTTCGCCTTAGAGTCTATCCATTGAGCTATCAACCCCAATGAACCTTACCAGCGCGCCAAAAATCTGGTGAAAGTCGACGTGGATCAACGGTTTAAGACGACGTGGATCAACGGTTTAAGAGTTTAAGACGACGTCGATCAACGTTCGATCGACGAGGTAGACTATTTGTGGACACAGCTTTAGGATTTGGAGATTGTTAGTTCGCCTTAGAGTCTATCCATTGAGCTATCAACCCCAATGAACCTTACCAGCGCGCCAAAAATCTGGTGATTCAGCGCTTGTAATCAACTGTGTAGCGAACCAAAAATACACTCGTATTCTTACTAGAGTAGAGGGACTAGCTTGCTGATTGATAGTGGAAGTGTAGGTTAAATTGAAAGGACGACTCCAATAATGAGATCCCAAGACCTACTAACATTGAAAAATGAGATCAATTGAAAAACGAGATTTACTTTTGTTCCACCTGATGTTGTTTGGGCTATTGAAATTGAAAAGTATACATTCTAAAGGACGACTCCAATAATGAGATCCCAAGACCTACTAACATTGAAAATTGAAAAATGAGATCAATTGAAAAACGAGATTTACTTTTGTTCCACCTGATGTTGTTTGGGCTATTGAAATTGAAAAGTATACATTCAATAATGGTGTGGCTGGGCTATTGAAATTGAAAAGTACAATCACAGTGCACCAATAGTGAGGCAGAAGGAATAGCACCGATATACAATACAACACCTGTTCACCTGTAGTGTATTCTTGTGTTACGAGGTAATACGAAATGTACATAATAATATAATGTAACAAATGATAATACAACTGTGTAGGGAACCAAAAATACACTCGTATTCTTACTAGAGTAGAGGGACTAGCTTGCCGATTGATAGTGGAAGTGTAGGTTAAATTGAAAGGACGACTCCAATAATGAGATCCCAAGACCTACTAACATTGAAAATTGAGATCAATTGAAAAACGAGATTTACTTTTGTTCCACCTGATGTTGTTTGGGCTATTGAAATTGAAAAGTGTACATTCAATAATGGTATTTAAAACCGAGTTTAACCAATCCAACATTTAAAACCGGGTTTAATCAATCCAACATTTAAAACCGAGTTTAACCAATCCAACATTTAAAACCGAGTTTAACCAATCCAACATTTAAAACCGAGTTTAATCAATCCAACATTTAAAACCGAGTTTAACCAATCCAACATTTAAAACCGAGTTTAACCAATCCAACATTTAAAACCGAGTTTAACCAATCCAACCAAGAGATCATTTAAAACCAAGTTCAACCAATCCAACCAAGAGATGATTTAAAACCAAGTTTAACCAATCCAACCAAGAGATCATTTAAAACCGAGTTTAACCAATCCAACTAAGAGATGATTTATAACCAAGTTTAACCAATCCAACCAAGAGATCATTTAAAACCGAGTTTAACCAATCCAACATTTAAAACCGAGTTTAACCAATCCAACCAAGAGATCATTTAATACCGAGTTTAACCAATCCAACCAATCCGGATTACTCAATCCAAGAGTTGAAATAAGTTTAAACTCCAATTTTACTGTGGTCCTGGACATTTGTCTGTATGTTTTACGGTACTCAAGTTGGGAAGCGCTGGTAGTAGAACTTCTTGGTATCAAACCTCCACGCCATAGCAAGTTACCAAGATACCACGATATACCAAACGAGAGAGTACTGTTCCCCCGGGTACCTGGCAGGTTTGAATGGCAACAACTCTGCACAAGGCTTCCTCATGGCAGCCACGACTGAACGAAGCGAAGTTTATGTTTTAATCAATCCAACCAATCCAGATTACTCAATCCAAGAGTTGAAATAAGTCCAATTTTACTGTGGTCCTGGACATTTGTCTGTATGTTTTACGGTACTCAAGTTGGGAAGCGCTGGTAGTAGAACTTCTTGGTATCAAACCTCCACGCCATAGCAAGTTACCAAGATACCACGATATACCAAACGAGAGAGTACTGTTCCCCCGGGGTACCTGGCAGGTTTGAATGGCAACAACTCTGCACAAGGCTTCCTCATGGCAGCCACGACTGAACGAAGCGAAGTTTATGTTTTAACCCGACCATTTTGTATTTGATTTGTTTGTTACTCAATTACAATCGAACGGTTCGTCCGATTTTGATGATATATTGGTGTCATTTCGAGGTAGACATTTGTAAAAGCTTCGCTTGAACAAATTCATACCTTTACCTCTTTCACTTGCTGTTGCTACTTTGCCAAAAATCCAATACGTTTACTCGTAGCGAATCGAAAGTCGTCCCGAGACCAAATACGCTAAACTATTCAAGAATTTCAAGATTATGGTAAAGGTAAAGGAAACGACCAAACAACCGAATTGAACTGACAAACTCACAAATGCAGAACTGAACACATAACAAAGCGTAGTCCGTAGTCTGTATTCAAGATTTCAGAATGAACCAAGAACCATCTACACGCTATGCAAGAACCAAGACGTGGTTGGTGCGAGGAATACTAAGCGCAGATTCTACTACGTGTGGACAAGTTAGTGGTTCTTAACCTTTTTGGAGCCCTTTTTGAGCAACAAACCTTTTGGGTAGCACCCTGACAAAGAAACCGTTCTTCAGGAGCAAACGGTTCTTAACCTTTTTGGAGCCCTTTTTGAGCAACAAACCTTTTGGGTAGCACCCTGACAAAGAAACCGTTCTTCAGGAGCAAACCTTTTGGTGAAACCCTGGCAAATCAAACCATTCGAAGTAAAGTTGATGTTGTGGGCATTTATTGATTTGTTTTTGTTCGGGGCTACAAGCAGAGTTAAGGCTTGGTTATAGTTCGACTCATGGATTAAGCAGAAAAAATCGTGTTCAGTTAATCTGAAGCAATCTGATTGAGATCATTTAAAACCGAGTTTAACCAATCCAACCAAGAGATCATTTAAACGAGATCATTTAAAACCGAGTTTAACCAATCCAACCAAGAGATGATTTAAAACCAAGTTTAACCAATCCAACCAAGAGATGATTTAAAACCGAGTTTAACCAATCCAACCAAGAGATCATTTAAAACCGAGTTTAACCAATCCAACCAAGAGATGATTTAAAACCAAGTTTAACCAATCCAACCAAGAGAT
>NW_007378995.1:75622-76403 GCF_000475195.1 Diaphorina citri
ATTGAATACCGAGTTTAACCAATCCAACCAAGAGATCATTTAATACGAAGTTTAACCAATCCAACAACCAATCCGGATTACTCAATCCAAGAGTTGAAATAAGTTTAAACTCCAATTTTACTGTGGTCCTGGCATAGGCGGTTCTTGCCTAAATTTTTGGGGGGGGCTTGATTTTGAAGGTACACCTTCAAAATTTTGATTTAGCTTTATGTAAAAAATCTGGTGTGAACATCACACGACTTTCCTTATCCTATTGAATGATGCTTATTTGAGTATTATTTTACCCTAACTTTTACCATATCTCTAACCGTTTAGTCGGTATAGCTGAAAACCGCAGTATAATAATAGTGCTTATTTATACTGCTCGCATAGGACTGAAAAGTCCCTTTATTCCAGCAGTAGGTTACCTACCTACTACTTACTATTATTGTGGTCAAATTCTCAAATTATATTGAGGATAAAATTCCATACCTCGGCTGGGATTGAACCAGGTGAAGGACACCAGACACTTGCCTCCTCCTATAACAGTTACATGGTTGGGTACTTCACCCTCGTTGACACTAATTTCTAGTTGACCTTCCCCGGCATCACTTGCGTCCACTGAAATCAAAATCAAACATAAAATAAATTAAACAAACTAAGTAGTTTGTTTGTTTGTCTGTTTTTGTTATTGGTGTTGTTTGATAAGGTAGAAAAGGTGGAAAAATTGTGTGAATCAAGACCTGGGTAAGAAAAATTTATCAGGACATGAGGTACGCAATAGGGCTGCCTGGAAGAGACT
>NW_007378996.1:0-10702 GCF_000475195.1 Diaphorina citri
GAAAAATTCCGTTGGTCCTCATTTTTCCTGCTCTGTGACTTTGAAACATCACCCAAGTAAGCGCAACTGATCTATTGTAGAAATATTTTACACACTTGAGGACCTGGTTCGAGAAAAGTTAAACACAACTGCTCCGCATAGCATGGTGTCAAATGTCATATATGTCTGTCGTCATCGCATAACGTCAAAATAGCCATGATAGTCGCCTAGATCCGGATAGGCAACGTAAGAAGAAGTTCATGTTAGCTCGAACTAACTGAGCCATTCTGTATAATCACTTGAAGTTCCTCTCTCAAGTATTAATGTACACATGTATCCGAGGAGAAGAGTTCCTTCTAAATTAAATATTAAACCAATCCAATACGTCAATAAATTAATAATATTGTTAGGCAGTTTATGATATACACTTGAAATGCAAACAAGTTCTTGTGTTCAGGGCCCTAAACTCAGGAAGGAGAAAGATCAGTTTTTTGTTTCGTTTTCTGTTTTTGTTCGTTTGTTTGCCAGACTGTCTGTATGCCTGTCCGTCTGTTTTTGTTGTCTGTCTGTTTGTTTTTTTTTTTTTTTTTTTTTTTTTTTTTTATGTATGCCTGTCCGTCTGTTTTTGTTGTTTGTTTGTTTTTTTTTTTTTTAACTTCTTAGAAATGGTCCTCCTCTTTAAGACTCCAAAACAATTTCAGACACTTCAAAGTATTCAGACATGTAATAGGCCTTCTCAGGGCGGCAGTTAAGAAGGGCAGATGGGTCCGTTCTTCCATGCCCTTTACCCTCGGTTTGTTTTACTCCTCTACTGTGGGCCGGACTCCGCAAATTTGGAGCGTTCACCCCCTCGGTGCATCACTCTTCTGCCCCTCTCAATAAAATCCTGGATACGAACCTAGCCTTCAATCAAACACATCGCTTCTTAAAACCGTTTCCATCGAATCCACGGACGGTGGACTCACGAAACGCAGTAGAGGGTGGAGATGAGATCCGAACAACAAATCCAACAACAAGAACAAATAATACAAAAACATTTCCAACATTACCATTTCAAACAACAAGAACAATGTAAAATACTTCAAATGAAAGTAATCTCTAATCTGATAGTCACCCATCCTGATATTAACCAAAGTCATTGTTGCTTAACTCTTATTTCGTATAAACGGTAAGAGACATCGAAAACATTTGGTCATTCGGATGTGAATATTGTAATCAATGTGATTTTTCACGCCGAATCGAATGGTGTTACTTTTAGTACTGTCTGACTTACGGTTGAGAAGTTGCGGTTTCGATACTTCCCTGTGTCGACAAATTTCCCTTTTATTTGTGAACCATTAACAAGTAAGCATGTGAATAGTTGATCCCATGTGATTTTTCACGGGGAATCGAATGGTGCTACTTTTAGCACTCTCTGACTTACAGTTGAGAAGTTTCGGGTTCGATACTCCCCTGTGTCAACAAATTTCCCTTTTATTTGTGAACCATTAACAAGTAAGCATGTGAATAGTTGATCCCATGGGATTTTTCACGCCGAATCGAATGGTGAAACTTTTAGAACTGTCCGACTTACAGTTGAGAAGTTTAATGTAATAGAAAGTCGTGTGATGTTCACACCAGATTTTTTTTTTTTTTTTTTACGTACATACTTCATCAAGTTTGATTACTTTCTACTTGAGGTTGATTATTGCTAAGTTATGATTCTGGAAATCAATACTGCGGATGGAACTGAGGAAAATTAATTAACTTAGTGAGTTCAGGGTGACTGTATGTGAGAGAATGGAGAAAAGGCACATTGGTTAGGATGCACTATTAAGCTGTGTCCCACATTTACTCGATGGCCGTCTATCAATCATCGATTGATGCTCGTCGACTATGTGTGAACACAGCTTTAGACCGAAGCACTTGCTAGATTATAGCATAGAAGTGGATGTTTAGAGTTTAGAGCAGAATGGAGCAGTTGCAAATGGGTAAAAATTATAAATAAATGGTCGATTTCTTTTTAAAGTTGGGAAAAATCCAAATCAGAGGTCAAAACTCCGAAAAAATAACTGCAAAAGGTGGAAAATTCAATTTTTATTTTCCGTTCTAATGAAAGAGTTCAAATATGTGTGACGTCAGACTTTACGCAGTTGTTTTTTTCGTTCACTTGATTCCACCAATAAATCAGGTCCATCTCAACTAGATCCAATACTAAGAACTTACCTATGCCCGTATCAATCGATACAATGTCAATGAATATGACCAGATCAACATCCATATCACAGAAATGAAGCTTTTATTAGTAGGTATCAATATCAACCAGGTGAAACTTTTGCTGAAGATAATTCCCAAGAATGCCAAGGTGAAAGGTTTAAACCTGGCGGTACCATAGGATGCAGAAAAGGTCCTGGATTTCATTGTTTTTTTTTTTTTTTTTTTTTTTTTTTTTTAAAGTTGCCTGCGCACAAACACATTAATGCGTTGCCTGCGAGGGAGCTTTGCTCGGAACATTTGATGTGACGTCTTCGCCTATGGGAGCGTATGCCGTGACGTCAAAGTTCACGATTTACCGGTAATTTTTAAATCGGTTTATCTCGGAATCTAGAAGTCGTAGAAGAAAAAGAAAAATTCCGTTGGTCCTCATTTTTCCTGCTCTGTGAAACATCACCCAAGTAAGCGCAACTGATCTATTGTAGAAATATTTTACACACTTGAGGACCTGGTTCGAGAAAAGTTAAACACAACAAGTTTATTGACATCACTGAAATTCGACAAGATGGGCAGAAATTCGCCTAAAATCGAAAAGACTTTTGTGGGAAGTCAAGGACCCTCGGAGTCGAATTGAGCATTAAAACCAATTTGGACACGTCTGAATGGAACGTCAAAAGGTGCATCTGAATCTTATCTGGTACAGATGAAAATCATCAGGTGAAGATGGCAAAACTATCATGATTCAATACCACTTTGATGGATCTTCTTCAGTATCTTCAGTATCGTGTATATCCTTGACTAGATCATTGGCCCTTTTACCTAGTGCCTAGTGCATGTATGTACTTTCAATGCTTAGCGCTCATGCTCAGACTGTATATGATATACATGTCTTCTCGTAGAAAGTTTACGTACTAGTCTTTATTAGTGCTCGGTGCTCAAAGCTGCTCTGATCTTTAACACTAACACCCATATCATAACTTCACACTCACCCATCTCTCGTCCACAGACGACCTATCTATCTTATGACAGTCGATCTCCTATGCATGAATCTCATGATAGAGCCACTTTTACGACCGCTTATCTCAGTAGAAAACACGATATATCGTTAAACCTATTTAAGAATTTGACCACGTAATAATGGAGCTCTAAGGGTTAGGTGGTAGGTGGTAGAGAACGCCTAGTGGTTGCCTTCCACTCAAGAGTCTATTATTATTAAAAATCCGAATCAGAGCTATCGCGCAACAGACAAAACAGCATGTCATCAAACTCGCCCAGTTGAAAACCCAGAGCTCCCTTCTTTCACCCATCAACAGTCCACCCTGTAAACACCATTCAAACGCAAATTTCAAACCCACCCATGTGTCTAGCTCCTGTTTGATGGCGAGGGGTGATAAGGGTGTTTATATTATTGTGAACCTTTGAAATTGTTGTGCACCTTTCAAACCAATTTGTTAGGAGGAGCCAGGGGTCATTTGGGGTGAATTATTGCCCTTTAATAGTTTTTTATGTTTATTTTGGCACCTGATGGGGTTTGAGCCTGCTATAAATCAGGGATGAGGAACCAAGAAACCTAAAGGCCAGCCACTCACTATAAGGTAGAGCTGACAGGTACAGCTGAAAAGGTCCGCCTGTCATGTCTACCTGACACCTGATGAGCACACACTATCAGGAGTACTTGCCAGGTACACCTGATAGTGAATGGCTGGTCTAGAGGTTTAATAAAATCAAGTAGATTAAAAAAAAAAAAAAAAAAAAAAAAAAAAAAAAAAAAAAAAAAAATTTTTCCCCCCTTTTCCTTTTTACACAAAAAAAATTTAGGCACAAACAATTTAGACAAAGAGGTAGAAATATCACAGGAAATGCCACAAATGATGGAGGTTTCAAGGGTCACATCATTTCTTAGGATATATCCCCCGAAATATCAAAGACAAATGGGTCACTCTCAACCAAACAAGAAAAATACTAAGAACAAAACATTATTTAGAGATTTAGACAAATGAGCAGAAACATTACAGGAAATGCCACCAGGAAATCTTTGAGGTGAGGATTTTTTCAGGTTCACATCATTTCTCATGCTCCCTAATTCCTTATCAGACAGTTGCAGATACACCTGAGTTGTGCAGAACATAAAGGGAAAAACAATGAGGGAAAGAAAAGGAATTGGGGGAATTTTTTCTTTTTCCAAGGGAAGAAAAAACAATATTATTTTGATTGAGGGAAGAAATTCCAGGGGAAGAAGGGTACGACTTCATACTGAGTTTACTGAGAGATAAACTTAGGGAAGAGATGGCTAAGGGAGGGAGAGAGGGGGAAGGACAGTGGAAGGGAAACAGGGACAAAGCTTCTCACTGGAGGATATAGGAGGAAGAGGACCAGAAAGAAAAGGAAGAGCAGGAGTTGGAATACAAGAAGAAGGAGAACGAGTAGGGCCAGAAGGAAGTGGAGGAGGAGAAAGAGGAGAATAATACGACGGAGACACAGAAAAACAAGAAGACAGAGGTGAAGGAGGAAGAAGAAAAAGAAGAGGAAAAGGCAGAAGAGGAGAGGGAGAAGGAGAAGAATGGAAAACTTTACAAAGGAGAGGTATATGAGACCGGAAGAGTGGAAAGGGGAGAGACAGGAGAAGAACACAGCTTGATACTGACGGATATAGGAGGAGGAGGAGGAGGAGGAGTGAGGGAGACAGCAGATGAAGGGCACAGCTTTATCCCAACATCCCATAATTCTCCCCCAAACATAATGCGGATAAGGATAAATGTATAAATCGAACGGGAATTTCCACCCTCAACACCCTCTCTGGAAAGGATGGAGGTGTAGCGTTTCCCATTTTTCTTTTTTACTTATACCTACCTGGAGGTGCAGCCTGCCTTGTGGAGGTGCAATGTGCCCCATACTAAATTATGGTACTTGTGCAGAAGTCACGTCCGTGGAATATTGGTACCAAAGGAACTGGCACAAACGAGCAGTGGCCAGTGTTATTATAGGGTTAGGTTAAACGCAAGAAGGAGTTTTCACAATTTATTAGAGCAGTAATTAGTGTTATTATAGGGTTAGGTTAAATACAAAAAGGAGCTTTTCTTTTCCACGGACGTGACTTCTTTCACAATTTATTAGAGCAGTGATCAGTGTTATTATAGGGTTAGGTTAAATACAAAAAGGAGCTTTTTTTTCCACGGACGTGACTTCTGCATAATTACCCTAAATTATCGCCTTCTTATACTTGGAGGTTCAACCTTAGTGAATTACCTATCCCCAATATCCGCCCTTTTCTTTCTCATCTCTATAGGTACGCCAGTTAAAGAAACGAAGGAAGAGATGTTGAACCAGCAGTTGTTCAACCTCTCTCAAACAATCACTCAGGCAAGTGAAAGTAAGTAGGTGCTCTCGGCATCATCTCAAATAAAACACCATCTTCATCTCAATCCGCAAAACTGCATGTCAATATGCATAAAACTAACTGCATCTTAATATGCATAGTCATCGCTTCTAAAACAAAATCACCTACAGGATAAATTTAGCAGGCACAACTGTAAAGCAAAACCTGTGGTAAGCAGGGAACCTCCTTAACATGTTTACCCCGAAAAAATTCAATTAATTGGATCAATAATTTCAGGGACTTCTCAAGGTTCAGTAGAGGAAAATCGCTGGAGGCGAAAATTTTCCTGTGAGGGGGGAAAAAAAGGCTGGCTCCGGCTGCGCCGGTTTGAAGGGCCCGGAACCGGGGCACATAAGACCGGATGGACCCTGTGAACGGCCTTCAAGGGCCAAACGCCCCGTTAGGAGGCCTTTTCTAAGTGAGTTCTACAGACCACTGAAGAACCTAGTCTTTAGGTGTGTTGTAAAGGGAAAGTTGATGGGCAATCCTGCTTTCCTGCTTCTGAGTTGGACAAAAGTAGATACGCCATTTTGCTCTTGAACCGCCGAATCGGACAGATTTACAAGCGAACTTCTAGTAAGCAGGGAACCTCCTTAACATGTTTACCCTGAAAAATTTCAATTAATTGGATCAATAATTTCAGGGACTTCTCAAGGTTCAGTAGAGGAAAATCGCCGCAGGCGAAAATTTTCCTGTGAGGGGAAAAAAAGGCTGGCTCCGGCCGAGCCCGTTTGAAGGGCCCGGAACCGGGGCACATAAGACCGGATGGACCCTGTGAACGGCCTTCAAGGGCCAAACGCCCCGTAGGAGGCTTTTTCTATGTGAGTTCTACAGACCACTGAAGAACCTAGTCTTTAGGTGTGTTGTAAAGGGAAAGTTAATGGGCAATACTGCTTTCCTGCTTCTGAGTTGGACAAAAGTAGATACGCCATTTTGCTCTTGAACCGCCGAATCGGACAGATTTACAAGCGAACTTCTTCTCCCATTATAAAATTCTCTCGATTCTAATTCTAACTTTATTGTTACTCGGGTTGTAAGCTTGTTACGTGCGCGGTAGATATCGCGCAAAGAAAGTTGCTTCGAGTTAAAGTTCAAAACAATGAAAGTTAGCCAAATACCGACCTTCCTCTCTCCCCCGCGCCTCATCCTCGCTGTTTATTGGCCAATCACTTGGTTTCGTGAGGCTCATTACTTGGCTGAAAACCAGATCAGGGCTGTGCAAAGTGCGACTTATGGCGATCCGTAAAGGACTGATTTTTCCCTCCGTCCCAAAATTATGGAGGACAGGTTAAGAGAAAGTCAGACGTTTCGTTAACGAATCTTTTTTGAGTTTTAATTTGAGTTTTTTGAGTTTTAGAGGGAACTCTAACGTCTGTAACAATGGAGATCTCTTCGTCCCGAAATCGAAAAATCCGAGAGCAAAGCTCATTTGTTTAGGATAAAATTTGCCCCGGGCGCGTATCCAGCCCGGCACTTAGCGCTTACAAGACAGACGCGCTACTTTAAACGCTAACTCCAATAGGTAGGTAACTCGTTTAGTTCTGATTATTTTCTTTCTTATCAGATTAAGAAGATGAACTGCGGGCCAGTATCTTTAGTTTGAACAGCTCTGAGCTGAAATCTCGTCTAGAGCTCTTTTTCCCTATACTATCTCTTTGCAAAGAATGATAGACTATTATAGCTACCCATTGAGCCAATCCAAATCCATCTAATCAATATCTCTGGGAAGATCCAGTGAGATCGTTTGATCTTTTACCTTCTAATATCTTCTATTTATAATAATAGGGAATATCTACTAGGTGCAGTGGTGCACCTATAGTTCTTGGAATTTCAGCAGAATCTCGAGAAATGGTTTTTCAATTAATCGATACAGTCATGGTTCTGAAAAATTTCTTCTGACGGTCTGAGAAATCTCAGTTGGAGCCAGTCTAGTTAGCTTAGTTGGTAGTGCGTCTGCCTTGTAAGCGCTAGGCCGCGGGTTCGATTCCCGCCCGGGCCGGATTTTATCCTCCTACCTAACTCACTTAGATATTATTTTACAATAAGGCACTACTACGTAAATAAGCAAAGTACATATCCCACTATTTACCTTTCAAAAGTGAGGAACATTCACTTTGCATATAAGAATTCAGTTTTCTAAAATCTTTCACTTTGCTGCTAAATTTGTACAGTTCAAATTAGCGAGAAGTCTTCAGGTTAGAATGGCCTGGACTCATCAGATCTGAGAGAAATGTATACAGGGTGTGGGAGATTAAGCCACTCTCTAGGTATACATAATTACCCTAAATTATCGCCTTCTTATACCTGGAGGTTCAACCTTAGTGAATTACCTATTTCCATTATCCGCCCTTTTCTTTCTCATCTCTATAGGTTCGCCAGTTAAAGAAACGAAGGAAGAGATGTTGAACCAGCAGTTGTTCAACCTCTCTCAAACAATCACTCAGGCAAGTGAAAGTAAGTAAATTATAGGGTTAGGTTAAACGCAAGAAGGAGTTTTCACAATTTATTAGAGCAGTGATTAGTGTTATTATAGGGTTAGGTTAAATACAAAAAGGAGCTTTTCTTTCCACGGACGTGACTTCTGCATAATTACCCTAAATTATCACCTTCTTATACCTGGAGGTTCAACCTTAGTGAATTACCTATTCCCATTATCCGCCCTTTTCTTTCTCATCTCTATAGGTACGCCAGTTAAAGAAACGAAGGAAGAGATGTTGAACCAGCAGTTGTTCAACCTCTCTCAAACAATCACTCAGGCAAGTGAAAGTAAGTATATACTTTGTGAAATTCCATACAAATTGTGAAATGAAATAACTAATATTCACTTGGGTGAAGTGAAGCAAAAAGTAACACAAATGAAGAGGTATTAGTTATTTCATTTCACAATACTTATTTGATGATCCTGATTCTAAAATAATTATTGATTTAATTTACTTATTTGGTCCTAGTTTAGAAGACACAACAGTAAAAAATTGCTAAAAAGAGAAGCTGTCACAAATGAGCACAGACCAGTGTGATTATAGGGTCAGGTTAAAGGCAAAAAAAAAGAACTTTCACAAATGAGCACAGACCAGTGTGATTATAGGGTTAGGTTAAACACAAAAGGAACTTTGTTTGTTTGTTTGTTACATTTAACGAGCTATTTAATTACTTGATTTTAAGCTCAAAATAAAGGTTCAGAGATTATGCTTGTCTATTTGCTTAATATTTTAGTTTAAATTTGAGATAGTTTGTTTTTGGCACTGGCACTTTGGGGAGACAAAAGGAACTTTCTTATTCATTGTTGAAGCTTCTAAATAATTACCCAAAATACTTAACCAAGCTCTTTTTTTTACTAGGATAGACCTATTGATAATTATTCAGAAGCCACAATAATGAAAAAGAAAGCTCCTTTTAAGGTTTAACCTAACCCTATAATAACACTGGTCATCTGCCTATAATAACACTCATTTATGACAGCTCCTTTTGTAGCAATTTTTAATTGATGTGACTTTTGAACCACTAAGCAAAAACCTACCTGCCTACTTTTCTGAAGGTGAGATTAGTACCTAATTTGATTTTTAAAGTTCCCTAGCAGATATGAACATAAGTGTACTTAGTGTAAGTCCACCTGAATGTCTTTTTCTCTTCTTATGAAGACAGCCTCTATTTCCACAGCCATGCCTGAAGTAGCAATCAAAAACTTAAGTGTAGACATTTGGTAGATATCGCGCAAAGAAAGTTGCTTCGAGTTAAAGTTCAGAACAATGAAAGTTAGCCAAATACCGACCTTCCTCTCTCCCCCGCGTCTCATCCTCGCTGTTTATTGGCCAATCACTTGGTTTCGTGAGGCTCATTACTTGGCTGAAAACCAGATCAGGGCTGTGCAATGTGCGATTTATGGCGGTCCGTAAAGGACTGATTTTTCTCTCCGTCCCAAAATTCCTACAGGTTAAGAGAAAGTCAGCCGTTTCGTTAACGAATCTTTTTTGAGTTTTAATAGAGGGAACTCTAACGTCTGTAACAATGGAGATCTTATCGTCCCGAAATCGAAAAATCCGAGAGCAAAGCTCATTTGTTTAGGATAAAATTTGCCCCGGGCGCGTATCCAGCCCGGGACTTAGCGCTTACAAGACAGACGCGCTACGCGCTACCTTAAACGTTAACTCCAGTAGGTAGGTAACTCGTTTAATTCTGATTATTTTTTTTCTTATCAGATTAAGAAGATGAACTGCGGGCCAGTATCTTTAGTTTGAACAGCTCTGAGCTGAAATCTCGTCTAGAGCTCTTTTTCCCTATACTATCTCTTTGCAAAGAATGATAGACTGTTATATCTACCCATTGAGCCAATCAAAATCCATCTAATCAATATCTCTGGGAAGATCCAGTGAGATCGTTTGATCTTTTACCTTCTAATATAATAATAGGGAATATCTACTAGGTGCAGTGGTGCACCTATAGTTCTTGGAATTTCAGCAGAATCTCGAGAAATGGTTTTTCAATTAATCGATACAGTCATGGTTCTGAAAAATTTCGTCTGACTTTCTGAGAAATCTCAGTTGGAGCCAGCCTAGTTAGCTTAGTAGGTAGTGCGTCTGCCTTGTAAGCGCTAGGCCGCGGGTTCGATTCCCGCCCGGGGCGGATTCCATCCTGCATCGGAATAATGTGCGTTCTCGGAACGGCTGGCTTTCTCCTAATCCTGTCTTCCTTCCTCTTCGATTTCGGGACGCATAAGACCCAATAGCCAGTTCAGCTTCCCCTCCGTGCCAACCTCTTAAAAAAAAAAATAATAAAAAAAAAAAAAAAAAATAATAAAAATTAAATCTCAGTTGGTTGCTTCCACCAACCCAACAAGGAGGAAATGATGGGTCCTCTTTTTTGAAAGTTGTTTTTAGGATCACTGTAAACTGCTAAGGTTAGTCTCCGCGCGAGTCGGTGCTGAGACAATAACCAGCCTGACGTGGGGCCGACAAAGCCGCCCCGCGATTACCGCAGATCTGGTTCTACCATCCAGGCACCAACCACGCGCAACTGTTGCTTCAGTGATCACTTGGGAACCCAGTCGCCATTCAACGTGCCACACCGTGGCATAACTCCCTCAAAAACAAAGAAACACACTGTCATGAGTTGAAAAAAAAAAAAAAAACAAAAAAAATATGAAAGTAAAAAAACCTG
>NW_007378996.1:11660-73338 GCF_000475195.1 Diaphorina citri
TAGGTACCTAAGTAGGAAAAATGGAAATAAGCAGTTACTTACAATGTGCAAACTGATTTATCTATAATTCAATAAGGTAAGTAAGTAGGTAATTACAATTTACAATTCAATGACTCAAACGTTCTCAGGGAAGTGGTAAGTAATAGTACTTGGAGTCCTAGACTGTAGTCAGGTAGGTAAGTAGTTAATACAGGTAAGTACTTAATAGGTAGGTAGGTATCTACAATAAGGTAAAGCCCTGAATATAAATGTTCAATGTTTTCCTTACTTAAAACTGTAAAACACAGTATGACTAAGTATCTATGTTATTTGTTGTTGGATAAGGCCAAGTGGAACAATCTTTTGTATTCCCATTAATTCTGAACTATTCTGAAGACAGACATAGGTATCACATATCACTTTACAATATGACACTGTAGAGTAGAGTACCTACCTACCTAACTCACTTAAGTAGGTATTATTTTACAATAAGGCACTACTAAGTAAATAAGCAAAGTACATATCCCACTATTTACCTTTCAAAAGTGAGAGAACATTCTCTTTGCATATAAGAATTCAGATTTCTAAAATCTTTCACTTTGCTGCTAAATTTGTACAATTCAAATTAGCAAGAAGTCTTCAGGTTAGAATGGCCTGGACTCATCAGATCTGAGAGAAATGTATACAGGGTGTGGGAGATTAAGCCACTCTCTAGGTAGGTACTTACTTTGTGAAGTTCCATAAATAACTAAGTAATACTCACTTAACTAATATTCACTTGGGTGAAGTGAAGCAAAAAGTAACACAAATGAAGAGTACCTATTAGTTATTTCATTTCACAATACTCATTTGATGATCCTGATTCTAAAATAATTATTGATTTAATTTATTTGTTCCTAGTTTAGAAGACACAACAGTAAAAAATTGCCAAAAAGAGAAGCTGTCACAAATGAGCACAGACCAGTGTGATTATAGGGTCAGGTTAAACACAAAAGGAACTTTCTTATTCATTGTTGAAGCTTCTAAATAACTACCCAAAATACTTAACCAAGCTCTTTTTTTACTAGGATAGACCTATTGGTAATTATTCAGAAGCCACAATAATGAAAAAGAAAGCTCCTTTTTAGGTTTACTTAACCTAACCCTATAACACTGGTCATCTGCCTATAATAACACTCATTTATGACAGCTCCTTTTGTAGCAATTTTTAATTGATGTGACTTTTGAACAACTAAGCAAAAACCTACCTGCCTACTTTTCTGAAGATGAGATTAGTACCTATAAGTTATGTAGGTAGGTACCTAATTTGATTTTTTAAAGTTCCCTAGCAGATATGAACATAAGTATACTTAGTGTAAGTCCAACTGAATGTCTTTTTCTCTTCTTATGAAGACAGCCTCTATTTCCACAGCCATGCCTGAAGTAGCAATCAAAAACTTAAGTGTAGACATTCCACAGACAGTCTATTGAACTTCACACAGTCCATCTTGTTGCTAAACTAGGGGAACTCACTGAAAAGTGATTCCAAACCAGAGAGTTCATTGTCCAGTAAATCTAGGGTAAAGGTTTTAGTTCTTATCAACAGGTAAATGATGAGACAAAGATCAAATCTTACCTGAAAAATCAGAACCTGTACACAAAGGAAAAGAAACAGAGAATTTAAAACACTGTTTTGTACAATAATTTGAAAAGCGAGTAAAACTTGAACTGTATTTCACATAAAATTACACACAAATCAAAAAAGAAAAACAAAAATTCGACACCTCCGGACGCCGGCAAACACTCAAAACTTCCTGTACGTACACAAGAACAAATAACTTTATAAATAAATTAAATAAACTCCAAAACTACACTGAATCCCAGAGTTTAGGCTGGTCACAACTCAGAAAAGTCAGAAATCAACTCAGCATTCTTGCTTATTCTCAGCAAGAATCTCAGAAAAAGTTTTGGAAGGGGAACACAACACACAACAGCAACACCGGCAGAACGCAGAACCGTTGCCTAGTAACCGGGGCTTTGAGTTTTGGTTCATGTACTGCGCTCTAGCGGATTACAGAAGGACTCGGTGAACAGTTGCATGGAGGTAGGATGGAGTGGATTGACATTCAGAATAAATTGAGGCCAAAAATTTTTCTTTCCTTCCTTTGGGTTCTACACAGCATTATTCGTTTGGTAGAGGGAACTCTTTTTTTTAAATAGAGTAATATTCTTTTATAAAAGCATTGGCCTATAATTTGAAGCATTCACCCCCTTTAAGGTCTTCTTATCCAGAAATTGAAGAGGGTAGGAGGATTGTATGGGAGAGAGCCAGCCGTTCCGCGAACGAAAATCATCAGTTCAGGTTTAGGATAATTTTCGTCCCAGGCGGGCTTCGAACCCATCACAGTTTTTTTTTTTTTTTTTTTGGAAAAAAAGATAATTTTCGTCCCAGGCGGGCTTCGAACCCATCACAGTTTTTTTTTTTTTTTTTAGGAAAAAAATGACGTCATTAGTAGGTACGGCAGTTTATTGCTTCAAAAAACTTCGAGAGTGTACGGAATCCACAAACTTTCAACATCCATGAAAACAAATGCAAAAAGTTCCATAATATTCTGCTAGAGTGCGCTAGTAAATACGCCCGCGCATGATGCACAGATGGCGGCAAAATTTAAAATTTTGAATTATTTTATTTTATAAAAAAATGTATGGAGTTTGGAGTAGGAAGGAATATTAATTTCTACATCTATTTTCTTTATTTTTTATGCATAAATAATTAGTTATTAGATAATCAAAGGTGTGACAGGATGGAGTAAGCTTCTAGCTTCTTACACACTACAAAATCTATAAATCCAGTCCAAGGAAAACAAAATCAAAGCAAGGTAAGTCACAGTCACCTAAAATAAACTGAATAAAAGAGTCATTTCTGGGGAGATATTTTGAATTTGTCCTAATTTTATCATTCCAAGAATAACTCAATTTGAGATTTTGAAGATTTTTAATAAGTTGAATGCATCAGTTCTGGATAGATCACTGAAGCAACATTGTCAGTAGGTACGTCAGTACAGTAGTTGGTATCGGAATGAGTGACAATCTGGGTAAATAGGTGGTAGGTACCTACTATTGTAGGGAGCACTCAAATTAATGGAACCCATACCAGCATAGTTTGCATTGAAGGTGGTGTGCTTGCCTTCTGTCTTCCTACGCTCTTCAATTTCAAGATAAAACCACCTTCATAGAAATAAGTAAAACCATGTAAAAAAAAAAAAAACTGTGGTGCCTCTGCCTATGAAGCTTGTTGAATGGAGGAGTTGCAAATGGGTAAAAATTATAAATAAATGGTTGATTCCTATGTAAAAAGTTGGGAAAAATCCAAATCTGAGGTCAAAACTCCGAAAAAATAACTGTAAAAGGTCGAAAATTCAATTTTTATAATGAAAGAGTTCAAAGATTTGTGACGTCAGACTTAACGCAGTTGCTATTTTTGTCCGCTAGGTAGCGCCACTATGCAAGCGCGCTAGCGGAGGAGCAGAAAGAACTGCGCAGAAACGTATGCGCACAAACACATTAATGCGTTGCCTGCAAGGAAGCTTTGCTCGGGACATTTGATGTGACGTCTTCGCCTACGGGAGCGTATGCCGTGACGTCAAAGTTCACGATTTACCGGCATTTTTTTAATCGATTTATCTCGAGATCTAAAAGTCGTAGAAGAAAAAGAAAAATTCCGTTGGTCCTCATTTTTCCTGCTCTATGACTTTGAAACATCACCCAAGTAAGCGCAACTGATCTATTTCGCCAAATGGAGCAGTTGCAAATGGATAAAAATTATTTAGGTAGCGCCACTATGGAGCAGAATGAACTGCACAGAAACGTATGCGCACAAACACATTAATGCGTTGCCTGCAAGGGAGCTTTGCTCGGGACATTTGATGTGACGTCATCGCCTACGGGAGCGTATGCCGTGACGTCAAAGTTCACGATTTACCGGCATTTTTTTAATCGATTTATCTCGAGATCTAAATTCATCTAGACTAATCCTTGCAAATCTATATCCTACCAAGTATTGAAGTAAAAAATGTAAATGGTTTGATCTTTGGTTGGGTAATTATTTCAAGAATAGAACACAACAATGTACACCATCAAGTATAAATCAAGGCATTTCCTGCCTCATAATATAGGGGACATTGTATCATTTGTATTTCTAGTCTTGATCGTTCCACTGGTATTCTGGTTTGTAGTTTTCATTGTGATACCAGCCACCTACCCAGTGTTTGGTTTTTGGCAGGTATACCACATCCTGTTTTCTACATTCCTCCTGTTCCAAATAGTCACCAATTATGTCTATGTGATTATGGTGGACACCAGTATTCATACAGTGATGCTACCATCTCAACTGAGGGAAGGGTGGTACTTCTGTGCTCCATGTGAAAGTGTTGCTCCTCCTCGTGCCTACCACTGCCATGTCTGTAACACTTGTATTCTTAAACGTGATCACCACTGTACATTCTCAGCCTGCTGTATCGGTCATTACAACCACCGCTACTTTATGCTATTCCTGTTCTACCTTACAATAGGTACGATCTATGCTACCTATCTGAATTTGTTTTTTATTCACAACTTTGTCAGTTTCAACTGGGGCCTTCTACTCAAAATTATGTTACCACTTGCTTTCCTCGTGTTTGGTTTGGACACATCCACTAATCATGTCTACCTGATCATGTTACTTGTGGTTATGGTTGGCTCTATGGTGAGTCTCCTCCTATTGGTTTATCACTTTGGTTTGATTCAAGATGGCGTTCTTACTTTTGAGAGAAATCGAAAACTCAAAGGCTACAATGCTGGATTGAAAGCAAACATCTGATCATGTTACTTGTGGTTATGGTTGGTTCTATGGTGAGTCTCCTCCTATTGGTCTATCACTTCGGTTTGATTCAAGATGGTGTTCTTACTTTTGAGAGGAATCGCAAACTCAAAGGCTACAATGCTGGATTGAAAGCAAACATAGAACAAGTGTTTGGTATCAGATGGTATCTGGTTTGGCTTGCACCTTTTGTGGAAAGTCCTCTACCAAGCAGTGGAGCAAACTGGGAGATGAATAGTAGTACAAAGAGTTTGAAATATTTGTGATTTCATTAAACTCTGCCAGATAAGAATGGATGAAGCTAAAGGAATTCTTATTCACAATGACTGATCTTTGTTTTTAATTTAATATATGTATTCTTCTGCTTTGCCTTTTTCCATTCCCACGGGGTTAGTGTTTGTCATTATTCTCGATAGATCAGCACCAGACTGATCATATTTTAGGATGACACTTGGTTTTGGCGCAAATAGGTATTTTAATGTTGAATGTCCTTATTGTCCTTCCTACATCAACTCTCACTATTTGGTGAAGGAACATATTTTCTCTTTGAGATTACTCCTATGCGTAAGAGGAACCCTATTGAAGACTACTTTCATAGATGTTCCATGACTATTGCTTGAGACATCCTTGAAGATATTAAACCATCAGGATATTTTGGTTTTGGCGCAAATAAGTATTTTAATGTTGAATGTCCTTATTGTCCTTCCTACATCAACTCTCACTATTTGGAGAAGGAACATATTTCTCTTTGAGATTACTCCTATACTTAAGAGGAACCCTATTGAAGACTGACTACTTTCATAGATGTTCCATGACTATTGCTTGAGACATCCTTGAAGATATTAAACCATCAGGATATGAAATCTTTTATGAACCAAAGCGCGAATGCTTGTTTGCTAATATTTTATATTCATAACTTAATATCTGTGACCTAACAAATCTGGTACATTCTAAGATTATGGCCCCCAGTAAGACTTGATTTTTTATTGTTGTTATTATTTTATTAATATTATACGTGTATTCAATTATTTTTCTCGTTGAATTTGTTTAATGTTTTTAGCCACAATAGCACTCATTGAACGATTTTATTATTTTATATATTTTTCTATATTAGGTACCTACCTTATTCCTTAATTTAATTAAATTTGATTCAAATTCTATATTGCTTACTTTTCTCGAAGATCGTAACATTCGTGACCATTATTACAAGTTACTTCATTTAAAATGAAAGATCAATATCAATTAATTGGGTATTTACTTAACCTCTTAATTACTCCTTTCATTTTATAAATCTTGAAAATTTGTATTCTATCTACTTACCTACGTATTTGTAACATATTTTTTGTTCTTTTCTTAATGGCTTTGTTTGTTATTATATTTGTGTCTGTGTTATTTACATTGTTGTTGTTTCAATAAATGTCACTTATGTACACTGAAATAATCGAAGATCGTAACATTCGTGACCATTATTACAAGTTACTTAATTTAAAATGAAACATCAATATCAATTAATTGGGTATTTATTTAACCTTTTAAGTAGTCCTTTCATTTTATAAATCTTGAAAATTTGTATTCTATCTACTTACCTACGTATTTGTAACATATTTTTTGTTCTTTTTTTAATGGCTTTGTTTGTTATTATATTTGTGTCTGTGTTATTTACATTGTTGTTGTTTCAATAAATGTCACTTATGTACACTGAAATAATGATGGAACTTTCTTGAATTTTCGACAGAGGTTTGGTTCGATTCGATCAATGAAGTTTTTATCTTACGACTTTTTACTTTCCTTATCCTATAGGATGGGGAAAGTAATGTAATCGGGTAAAATTTTCGATGGTCAGTTTTTATTTTTTGTGTTTTTATATATGAAAGACTTCATGTAACATCTTTCCAGAGCTTATTATGCTCGAGCAATTGCCCCTTTGGGTGGTCAGAGAAATTTTCTGAACCAAGTGATTTTGATAAATTTATTTTTAGCGGGGCACAACTTTGAATGTCATTTTGCCCTGAACCGTGCACTGCCTCGACAACATACGTTCACCTCGTCAATCGACGTTTGGACACACTTTTAAGGCTCAAAATAGGATGGAACGGAGAGCATATCACATCAATAGATAGAAGTAACGATAGAGGGAAACGACAAAGATTCACCTCGTCGATCGACGGCGTCAACTATGTGTGGACACAGCATTACAGAGTGCACATACAGGGATGTTTCATTCGATGAAACACCCTGTAATTCTTATCACTAATCGAGTTTCTTATCAGTAAACCGATGAGATGATTCACAAAATCAATCATTAAAACCCCTTTAGGGCGCTTTCTCGCTCCCGACAGTAGGTCGTTCGCGCCCAACCTATTTCCAGCACCTACGAGGGTCGTGGTCGTGAGTGACCTATTAGCCAATGATAACCTAGGATGTCTAGGATGACGAAGGTGGACCGAGGATGTGACGGGATTTTGTCGGATCGATGTATCGTACGCCTCTTAGTGGTTTGTGTGGTAAGTGATTTTTACTTTCTAGGTATTTATCTTCAAAACTAAGGGCCCCTGACATTTATCATACTTGAAAGATAATGCTTGACTAACCCAAGCAAGTGAGTTCCACATTATAATTTGATCAATTTCCTTACAATAGCGAGTTTTTGCGATCGAAATTAGCGTCCCGTTAACTGAACTCTATTTGAGGAAAACTCTGCGCATGTGCAGAAACGAGTTTTATTCAAATAACGTTAGAGAGTTCAGTTAGCGGGATCCTAATATTGGTTGCAAAATCTCGCTATTACGTAGAGTTTGCCTACAAGTTTAGGTGTGTTCTAATTTCTCTCAAATGTTGGCCGCCAAAGTTAAGCTATTGCCAGCCTAGTTAGCTTAGTTGGTAGTGCGTCTGCCTCGTAAGCGCTAGGCCGCGGGTTCGATTCCCGCCCGGGGTGGATTTTAAAAAACGTTTGGTTGAGATGGTTGCTGCGCTTGGCGGTATTTTGACCGCTTTTGGACAGATTTCGACCGTTTTTTAGCTATAAACTAGGCTACTATTTCTCCTACCAGTTAATAAAAGTTCTATTAAAAAAAAAATATATATATTTATTAATACTTCTCTCATTATTTTTCCCTAGGGAACTGCAACTGTCGTCAAGATGACATGGTATCCCTCAAGAACGCCACGTCACAGGATAAGGAAAGTCGTGTGATGTTCACACCAGATTTTTTTTCTGAATTTACTGAATAGGAAGTTGCTGATTTGCTGAACAGTGCTGATGTTAAGTGCTGATACTTGGACGTTTGGGGATGCAAATTTAAGAGGGATGAATGCAGCCGCGAAATTTCCCTTGCTTCGGAAAGGATAAGGATCTAGGTATCGAAACCAAAACTAGGATTTTTTTTTTTTTTTTAAGAGGTTTGACAGAGGGAACTGTAACTGCTATGGTCTTATCGTCCCGAAATCGAAGAGAGAAGGAAGCTGGAAGGGACTGACAAGAAACGCCGACCCTATACATATAAGTAGGAAAGAAGAAGAAGATTGAATTTATTTATTTCCTAATTGAGAATCATTTACAGAGGAAAACTGTGGTGTGTCCAAACATAGTCGACCGGCTGTCGATCAACACCGATCCACATTAAATTAGAGTCGATCGACGGTCCTCGACCATGGGTGGACACGCCTTAACAATCAGAGTCCTTGTCCCTTAAAGGAGTTTGAGAGAGGGAACTCTGACAAATGATGTCTTATCGTCCCGAAAGCGAAGAAAGACTATTTAGGATGAAGATCGCCCCTGGCGGGAATCGAACCCGCGACCTAGCGCTTACAAGGGCCGCGCACTGCCTTCCCAGCTAACTAGGCTTAGCAACTTGGGTTTAAGCAGTAAGAACCGGCCAGCCACTCACCATCAGGTAGTCCTGACAGGCGGACCTGATCAGGTCTACCTGATAGTGAAGTGCCTGCCCTAATGTAGGTATAGTAAAAGGACGCTATGATCTCCGCTCCACTCTGAATTTAGCCTAATGTAAGGCTAAGGATCCATCACTCGTAGGATAGGACAGCATTACCTTGAATTGTTGACATGATGTATGTACTGTATTGTTACATTGGGATAATGTATGGCAAGTCACATGTGAGGTTGTAATTTATTGCTATTAGTGCAGGTTAGGTGGGATAATGTTCGTTCTCGGAACGGGTGGCTTTCTCCTATCCTGTCTTCCTTCTCTCTTCGATTTCGGGACGATAAGCGGAGTACCTGAACAGGGTCGGAGTCAGGAGCAGTTCGGTCCCCTTTGTCCCAGGCCCGGACACATCAAGGGTAGCAGGAACCAGCGGTTTCTAATCTTAATCTTTTCTTAATAAATAAAATTAGAGAACCTTTTTAATTTTCAATAGAAACGTAGAAAAAGTATATAACATTTTTTGAAAATAAGAAACAGCGAGAAGTTATACTATGAAAATAACGCGAAATTCGACAAAATTGTTGCATTTTGCATACACAGAAACATGTACATGTATGTCTGTCTGTTACGGCGCTGTTACTCTGATGGACCTTTTGTTGTCCTCTTAAAAAAAAAGTTAAGCTACCCCGTCTTACCCCATGTTCCCCTATTTTCCTTTCGGGGAAACTTTCGAAAACAGTACCGGCTCCCTTTTGGGAACTGAAATGGTGTCTGTACTAAACCATAGGAAATCCAAGATGACGGGCCATCAGAATCGGTTCCGTTCTCGAAAAGAAAATCCAAATACCAGTCTTATAGGTATAAGACACTGTATTTTTGTACTTGTCCAATCTACCATAGAGGGGACGATACCCGATGAAATATCTACCAAAGGTAACGAAGAAGAGATATTGTAAGATAGAATGAATAAACAAGTCGATAGTTACTTTTGGTTCTTGATTGTATGTTCCAGAAAATTACAATGGGCAACCAGGCTGACTGTATTAAGGAGCGCGGTAGCGCTCCGCCCCGCCAAGTCAAGAAAGTTTGACCGCTCTAAGTTATAAATGTTATAATATCCTGTTTAGTGAATCAAAATTAGTGGATGTGACAAAACTCCGTCTGAATTTATATTCAAAATTTCAACATCAGTACATAACTGGACAGGATTAAGCAGAAAAGAACCAGGCAATTCCCATTACGGATGGTTCTTTTCAGCTCAATGGATCCCCCTTGTGGATGGTTCTTTTCTGCCTCATGCTGTCTTGACATAGTTGTTATTGTTTCCCCCCCTTGAACCAATCAGTGCCCCTCCCCACCAGCGCCATTACACCAAATCTGTCGAGCACGCACTAAGTGAGGCACTAGTCAGTAAGGGAAAACAAAGTGGGGACTTCACGTTATCTAATCAGTCATGTGCTTCCTCCGACAGATTGATGAGTGAGGGAGCATTGTGAGTTCGAGGGCGATAGAAAGCCGTGCACTCTTCTCTTTGAGCTGAAGGCACAGGGGACTTTTTTTTTTTTTTTTTTACCTTGTTTTTGGACAGATTTCGACCATTTTTTGGTGGTTTTCAGCTATAGCGACAAAACGGTTAGAGATATTGTAAAAGTTAGGGTAAAAGAACCACTCAAATAAGCATTCATGTTCAATAGGATAGGAAAGTCGTGTGATGTTCACACCAGATTTTTTAAATGACGATTTACCTATCTTGGGATCTAGAAGTCGTAGAAGAAAAAGAAAAATTCCGTTGGTCCTCATTTTTCCTGCTCTATGGCTTTGAAACATCACCCAAGTAAGCGCAACTGATCTATTCCCTGTGAAATATGAGACATAAAATCCAGTTATGGCCCTATTTGACATAGAGCACAGCTTCCCTAGATTATTTAAAATGGGGGAAGGCCCTGGATACCACATATTCCAGAAAGAGACATTCCAATCCAATGACATTAGAATGCCTAGTGATAAAATAAAATGAGATATTCCTTTGTAAATGTTTTTTATTTATTTTATCAGGAGTGAATATTCTCAAATTACAAGGTTCTACCTTTCTATCTCTCCCCTACCTACCTACTGTTTTACCATCAACTACTTATTCAATAAAATTTTGATAGAATAATAATATATGTTTTATTATTTTTCCAGATACATTGAGCAGTGGACAATCAGCACAAACCTTGTGGAGAATATGAAACTAGTTGAAGTTACATCTGGTAACAAATTTGTTGATGAGAGGTGTACAACAATGGAAGGCATACAGTAATGTGAAATTTGTTAGAAGACCACAGAATTTGCAAATGAAAGGATTGCATTCATCTCAGAGTATGAAAATCATTTTTTTGTTAAATGGTCAAACTCTTGTATGACTTGGGAATTCATCTAGAATAATCCTTGCAAATCTATATCCTACCAAGTATTGAAGTAAAAAATGTAAATGGTTTGATCTTTGGTTGGGTAATTATTTCAAGAATAGAACACAACAATGTACACCATCAAGTATAAATCAAGGCATTTCCTGCCTCATAATATAGGGGACATTGTATCATTTGTATTTCTAGTCTTGATCGTTCCACTGGTATTCTGGTTTGTAGTTTTCATTGTGATACCAGCCACCTACCCAGTGTTTGGTTTTTGGCAGGTATACCACATCCTGTTTTCTACATTCCTCCTGTTCCAAATAGTCACCAATTATGTCTATGTGATTATGGTGGACACCAGTATTCATACAGTGATGCTACCATCTCAACTGAGGGAAGGGTGGTACTTCTGTGCTCCATGTGAAAGTGTTGCTCCTCCTCGTGCCTACCACTGCCATGTCTGTAACACTTGTATTCTTAAACGTGATCACCACTGTACATTCTCAGCCTGCTGTATTGGTCATTACAACCACCGCTACTTTATGCTATTCCTGTTCTACCTTACAGTGGGTACGATCTATGCTACCTATCTGAATTTGTTTTTTATTCACAACTTTGTCAGTTTCAACTGGGGCCTTCTACTCAAAATTATGTTACCACTTGCTTTCCTCGTGTTTGGATTGGACACATCCACTAATCATGTCTACCTGATCATGTTACTTGTGGTTATGGTTGGTTCTATGGTGAGCCTCCTCCTATTGGTCTATCACTTTGGTTTGATTCAAGATGGCGTTCTTACTTTTGAGAGAAATCGAAAACTCAAAGGCTACAATGCTGGATTGAAAGCAAACATAGAACAAGTGTTCGGTATCAGATGGTACCTGGTTTGGCTTGCACCTTTTGTGGAAAGTCCTCTACCAAGCAGTGGAGCAAACTGGGAGATGAATAGCAGTACAAAGAGTTTGAAATATTTGTGATTTCATTAAACTCTGCCAGATAAGCATGGATGAAGCTAAAGGAATTCTTATTCACAATGACTGATCTTTGTTTTTAATATGTATTCTTCTGCTTTGCCTTTTTCCGTTCTCACGGGGTTAGTGTTTGTCATCATTCTCAATAGATCAGCACCAGACTGATCATATTTTAGAATGACATTTGGTTTTGGTGCAAATAAGTATTTTAATGTTGAATGTCCTTCCTACATCAACTCTCATTATTTGGTGAAGGAACATATTTTCTCTTTGAGATTACTCCTATACTTAAGAGGAACCCTATTGAAGACTACTTTCATAGATGTTCCATGACTATTGCTTGAGACATCCTTGAAGATATTAAACCATCAGGATATAATAGTTATTACGACAATTTCGCAATGATTGAGTCTAGTTTTTATTTTTATTAAATTATTGTTTTCACTAAACTTTTTAGACAGTTTTCATATTTTTACCCAATTCCATTCTGCGACAGTTACCTAAAATTTCATTTCACTTTCACTCTATTTGAGACTAGTGTTGACTATTGTTTTTGTTTACCAATTTTAATTAAATTATTGTTTAACTGAGCCTTTTAGACATTTTATTATTTTCCTCTTATAGGTAGGTCTTACCTATTTTTGAGGCATAGGTACCTACATATATCAAAATTTGTTGATTTTTGAGGTACATTTTATTATTTTTAATTATAGGTATACCTATTGACGTAGTAAAAAGGCCAATAATCAACCGACCATCGATCTTGTTAGGGTACGGTCTAATCACATAATTATCTGATGTTGACGGACTTTTATTAAAGAAAAAGAAAAAATAAGAGGATTTAGCTAAAAAAAAAAAAAAAAAAAAAAAAAAAAAAAAAAAAAAAAAAACCAAAAAAACCCCAACCCCCCCAAAAAAAAATGAAGCAAAAAGTAACACAAATGAAGAGGTATTAGTTATTTCATTTCACAATACTTATTTGATGATCCTGATTCTAAAATAATTATTGATTTAATTTATTTGTTCCTAGTTTAGAAGACACAACAGTAAAAAATTGCCAAAAAGAGAAGCTGTCACAAATGAGCACAGACCAGTGTGATTATAGGGTCAGGTTAAACACAAAAGGAACTTTCTTATTCATTGTTGAAGCTTCTAAATAATTACCCAAAATACTTAACCAAGCTCTTTTTTTTACTAGGATAGACCTATTGATAATTATTCAGAAGCCACAATAATGAAAAAGAAAGCTCCTTTTAAGGTTTAACCTAACCCTATAATAACACTGGTCATCTGCCTATAATAACACTCATTTATGACAGCTCCTTTTGTAGCAATTTTTAATTGATGTGACTTTTGAACAACTAAGCAAAAACCTACCTGCCTACTTTTCTGAAGATGAGATTAGTACCTATAAGTTATGTAGGTAGGTACCTAATTTGATTTTTTAAAGTTCCCTAGCAGATATGAACATAAGTGTACTTAGTGTAAGTCCACCTGAATGTCTTTTTCTCTTCTTATGAAGACAGCCTCTATTTCCACAGCCATGCCTGAAGTAGCAATCAAAAACTTAAGTGTAGACATTCCACAGACAGTCTATTGAACTTCACACAGTCCATCTTGTTGCTACACTAGGGGAACTCACTGAAAAGTGATTCCAAACCAGAGAGTTCATTGTCCAGTAAATCTAGGGTAAAGGTTTTAGTTCTTATCAACAGGTAAATGATGAGACAAAGATCAAATCTTACCTGATAAATCAGAACCTGTACACAAAGGAAAAGAAACGGAGAATTTAAAACACTGTTTTGTACAATAATTTGAAAAGCGAGTAAAACTTGAACTGTATTTCACATAAAATTACACACAAATGAAAAAAGAAAAACAAAAATTCGACACCTCCGGACGTCGGCAAACACTCGAAACCTCCTGTACGTACACAAGAAGACAAGAACAAATAACTTTATAAATAAATTAAATAAACTCCAGAACTACACTGAATCCCAGAGTTTAGGCTGGTCACAACTCAGAAAAGTCAGAAATCAACTCAGCATTCTTGCTTATTCTCAGCAAGAATAAAGTAATGTAATCGGGTAAAATTTTCGATGGTCAGTTTTTATTTTTTGTATGTTTTCATAAATGAAAGACTTCATATAACATCTTTCCAGAAGACAACGTGCTTATTATCCTCGAGCAATTGCCCCTTTGGGTGGTCAGAGAAATTTTCTGAACCAAGTGATTTTGATAAATTTATTTTTAGTGGGGCACAACTTTGAATGTCATTTGGCCTGAACCGTACACTGCCTCGACAACATAGGTTCACCTCGACAAAGTTTGGACATACTTTTAAGGCTCAAAATAGGATGGAATGGAGAGCACATCACATCAATCAGTAGATAGAAGTGACGATAGAGGGAAACGACAAAGATTCACCTCGTAGATCGACGGCGTCAACTATGTGTGGACACAGCTTCGATGAAACACCCTGTAATTCTTATCACTAATCGAGTTTCTTATCAGTAAACCGATGAGATGATTCACAAAATCAATCATTTATAAAACTAAGGGCCCCTGACAATTATCATACTTGAGAGATATTGCTTGATTAACCCAAGCAAGTGAGTTCTACATTATAATTTGATCAATTTCCTTACAATAGCGAGTTTTTGCGATCGAAATTAGCGTCCCGTTAACTGAACTCTTTAACGCTATTTGAGGAAAACTCTGCGCATGTGCAGAAACGAGTTTTTCAGTACATACTGGACAGCATTCAGCAGAAAAGAACCAGGCAATTCCCCTTATGGATGGTTCTTTTCAGCTCAATGGATCCCCCTTGTGGATGGTTCTTTTCAGCTCAATGCTGTCTTGACATAGTTGGTATTGTTTTCCCCCCTTGAAATAATCAGTGCCCCCCCCCCCCCCCCCCCCCTTCACCCAAAACCGACTAGGCTGTCAATGTGCGATGGGCCTAAGTGCGCGTCCACAACGGTCACCATGGACCATTGACCCTTGTCCAGACAATGGACCATCGCAGAAAAAATACCTACTAGGCTCAGTTTCTTCATTTTCTGCGAGGGTCAGTTCTATGGTTGGAGCTATGGTCAAGGCTTCGTAGAGGACGCTTAGAATTCATTAGCATGGTTCATTTTCTCTTGGGTCGGGCTCGGGACTAGGCTACGATCGATGGTCGGTTGGTTTTCGAGGGATTGAGGCGAAAGCCGCCAGGTGCCCCCTTTCAATCGCCCACCAGAGGTGGATGGAGGTTCGTTCTCCGTTGTGGACGGCTACTAAGATTCATTTGAGAAAATCGTAAACTAGGACACCAGAGGTGGATGGAGGTTCGTTCTTCGTTGTGGACGGCTACTAAGATTCATTTGAAAAAATCGTAAACTAGGACACCAGAGGTGGATGGAGGTTCGTTCTTCGTTGTGGACGGCTACTAAGATTTATTTGAAAAAATCGTAAACTAGGACACCAGAGGTGGATGGAGGTTCGTTCTCCGTTGTGGACGGCTACTAAGATTCATTTGAGAAAATCGTAAACTAGGACACCGGGTTGGCTCGTTCAGTCTCATTTGCTTTGGATCCAAGCTCCCCAAGGGGCCGGGCTGTGAAGGGCTCTTACAGGGGGGTAACGGAAAGTCGTGCGCTATTCTTTCCCACTTGATTCTGAACACAGTTCACATCACTGTCAGTCAGTTTACAAGTGAGTGTTAGCGTGTACAGTGAGTGTTCCTCTGATAACCTGCCTTCTGCCTTGTTTACCAGGCAATTTTTTTCTCCTAAATCAGTACCACACATATCAATGGGGCTCAGTTCTACAGAGTTAGGGAACAGGCATCCTCTTTATTCATAGGTGCTTTAAAAAACGTAAATATACCCACCTACAGTTATAAAAACACATGTGACTGTCGCGAAATCCACGAGCCTGTGACGAGCCACATAAATCCCAGTTGTTCGCGAGTGAACTAGAAACAGAAGGAAGGAAAAAAAACAGTAAAGTTAATCCACGACAGATATACAATTTTAATATTTATTACGACAATTTCGCACTGATTGAGTCTAGTTTTTATTTTTATTAAATTATTGTTTTTACTAAACTTTTTAGACAGTTTTCATATTTTTACCCAATTCCATTCTGCGTTTACCCAATTCCAGTTATCTAAAATTTCATTACAATTTCACTGTATTTGAAACTAATGTTGACTATTGTTTTTTTCACCAATTTTAATTAAATTACCTATTGTTTAACTGAGCCTTTTAGACATTTTTTATTATTTTCCTCTTATAGGTCTTACCTATTTTTGAGTCAAAGGTATATCAAAATTTGTTGATTTATTAACTAGTTTTACACCTTTTTGAGGTACATTTTATTATTTTTAATTATAGGTAAATTGACGTAGTAAAAAGGCCAATAATCATCCAACCATCGATCTTTTTAGGGTACGGTCTAATCACATAATTATCTGATGTTGACGGACTTTTATTAAAGAAAAAGAAAAATAAAGAGGATTTAGCTAAAAAAAAAAAAAAAAAAAAAAAAAACAAACAATAGGTAACTAATATAATTATGTTGGCCTGTAATTTTCCCTCAATCTGGATATGTAGATAGCTATAATTAATTCTTAATTCTATTGTGTTCTAGAAAAACCTGTAGGAAGTTTCTGAAGACAGGATGTTTAATTTTTCCCAGCTGTCTGCTTGGAGTTTGAAGAGTAGCTCGTCTGCCTTCTAAGCGCTAGGTAGCGGGTTCGATTACCGTCCGGGGCGAGCTTTATCCTTATCAGATAAGGTTCGTTCTCGGAACGGCTGGCTTTCTCCTACCCTGTTCTCCTCTCTTCGAATTCGGGATGACTAGGTCTCCGTTGTCACACAGTACCCCCCTGTATCAAACCTCTCCACAAAAAGGAAAAAAAAATTAAAGTCACTTAATTCATTTTTATTTTCAAAGAATGACGTTTTCCGAAGAGGCGGGTTGGGGGGGGGTGTAGGGGGAGGTTTTATCGATCGATAATATAGGCACCCTGTTGATTAACCAATTATCGATCGACATAATTACGGCTCAAGTGCTGAACATCACGATTTTACTTCATTAGTCATTTCTTATTAAGTTACCTACTATTACAATTACATACATATATACCTACTTATTTATTTTCCGAGATACGTAAGATAGGCATGAGAACTGTTAGAAGTCATTCATTAGAATCATAAGGTTTCTAGTTTCTATTCTTTTTCCTCTACAACTACCTGAAAACGGCTACGTGGTCTTTGGATGCTCCAAATTTTCGGAGTTCAGCCCTAAACGAGCAGAATGAAAGGGAAGGGGGCCCGCCCCCCTATTATAGGCACTTAAATACGGCCCTGGGTACTATATAGGTATTACCTACTCACACCTAAAATTTTACCTTTTTCTCTATTTACAGATCCAGGGTCTCCTGTGGTCGTCATTCTCGGTTTTCCTTCTCGCCATACAGACCTGCGCTCTCAGGTTCGACTCCCTAGAGGTCAGAAATATTTCCTCACTCACCGATAAGTTCACGTTCGTCCGGAATTTGATATACATCGCCTATTTGTCAGGTAGCTAAAAAATAGGTTTTCTTTTGAAGAGGTTTAATAGAGGGAATTGTAATTGCCAAGGTCTTATCGTCCCCAAAGCAAAGAGAGAAGAAAGGCAGGATAGAAGAAAGCCAGCCGTTCCGAGAACAAACCTTATCCGTGAGGGATAAAATCCGCCCGTGTCGGGAATCGAACCCTCGACCTAACGCTTACAAAGCAGACGCGCTGCCCTCCAAGCTAAGTTATAGGTGGACGGGTATTGAGCGGGAATCGAACCTGCGTCCTAGCTATAAACTAGGCTACTATTACTCCTACCAGTGTTAATAAAAGTTCTATTTCTTCTACCATTAAATAATTATTTATTGCCAGCCTAGTTAGCTTAGTTGGTAGCGCGTCTGCCTTGTAAGCGCTAGGCCGCGGGTTCGATTCCCGCCCCTGATCCTTCAGGCCCGTCTCAAATTGGAAGCGTAGACGGGCGACTTTTAGTAGAGCGTAGTCGCTTGCAAAAGCAAATCTATGAAAATGATAGAGAGTCTATGTATAGAGGATCTCTATCATTTTCAAAAGTTTAGTTTTGCAGACGACTACGAGCTACTAAAAGTCGAGTGTCTACGGCGTAGTCTATCCTTTTCATGAGAACCAATTCACCTCTGACCCTTTTGATCAGGTACCATTTCATCTCAGTTTTTCTTTTTTGGAAACCCCCTCTTCTGAAGCTTGTTTCCCCTCATTTGGCGTAATAGCGCCTGTACTAAACCATAGGAAAAAGAGATGCAACGAGCTTCAGAAGAGGGGACATTGCAAAAGGTTAACACAACTTTTCTCACACCCACAGCCAGCCTAGTTAGCTTGGTTGGTAGCGCGCCTGCCTTGTAAGGTTTGATTTCCGCCCGGGGCGGATTTTATCTTGAACGGATAATGTTCGTTCTCGGAACGGCTGGCTATCCTGTATTTCTTCTCTCTTAGATTTCGGGACGATAAGACCTTAGCAGTTACAGTTCCCTCTGTCAAACCTCTTTAAAAAAAATCTCTCCCCCACAGTTTATTCCGAGCAATGGCGTCTTGGTGGATGGCTACGACGATATCTACGCACCAATCGTAGACCGGGAAGTTGAGAACATTCCCCTCCAGTCGTTCCTTACCCCTCACTCCAAACTGAAAGGCCGTCAGTACCAAAACGACCTTGGCTATAACAGCATGTCGCGGTTCAAACCAGGGAAGGACACTCAACCAAATGGGTATCCTGCCGGGTAAGTCAGCCAATACTTCAGTGTAGGCCCGTCTCAAATTGGAAGCGTAGACGTGCGACTTTCAGTAGCGCGTAGTCGCTTGCAAAAGCAAACCTTTGAAAATAATAGAGAGTCTATGTCTAGAGGATCTCTATCATTTTCATAAGTTTAGTTTTGCAGACGACTACGAGCTACTAAAAGTCGAGTGTCTACGGCGTAGTGTATTCTTTTCATGAGAACCAATTCACCTCTGACCCTTTTGATCAGGTACCATTTCATCTTTGTTTTTCTTTTTTGGAAACCCTCTCTTCTGAAGCTTGTTCCCCTCATTTGGCGTGATAGTGCCTGTACTAAACCATAGGAAACAGAGGGGAAACGAGCTCCAGAAGAGGGGACATTGCAAAAGGTTAACACAACTTTTCTCACACCCACAGCCAGCCCAGTTAGCTTGGTTGGTAGCGCGCCTGCCTTGCAAGGTTTGATTCCCGCCCGGGGCGGATTTTATCTTGAACGGATAATGTTCGCTCTCGGAACGGCTGGCTTTCTCCTATCCTGTCTTACTTCTCTCTTAGATTTCGGGACGATAAGACCTTAGCAGTTACAGTTCCCTCTATCAAACCTCTTAAAAAAAAATCCCTCCCCCACAGTTTATTCCGAGCAATGGCGTCTTGGTGGATGGCTACGACGATATCTACGCACCAATAGTCGACCGGGAAGTTGAGAACATTCCCCTCCAGTCGTTCCTTACCCCTCACTCCAAACTGAAAGGCCGTCAGTACCAAAATGACCTCGGCTATAACAGCATGTCCCGGTTCAAACCAGGGAAGGACACTCAACCAAATGGGTATCCTGCCGGGTAAGTCAGCCAATACTTCAGTGAAACAGATTAGGGAAAGTAAGCCAGCGACGATAGCATTATGTGCTAATGCACCAGTTCCCAGTGGAGCACTCGAGTTACGCAACGTTGCACTTGGTTGGTATGCGGATGTGGGTGACCACCTGAGCGATCGTGTGCTGTTAGATTTATTTTCGGACCCGTTGAGGCTGGATGAGTTTGTGAGGAGGCGCGGGTAGCTTGTCGCCTTTTCGATTCCAAATAAAAGGTCATGTTGATGTCTTCATCAGGATACCACCTTTGGCTTTCTAGTTGTCGACTTGGTTAGTCTACTATACAAGGGATTTTTTTTTTTTTTTTTTTTTTTTTTTTAAAGTTTTTTTAGACTGTTCGTTCCAACCTCTGTTGTAAAGGTGTGTCCACACACAGTCGACGAGTCGACCCACCGATGTCAACCGAACCGTCCACACTGCCTCGACAACATAGATTTTCCTCGTCCATCGACGCCCGGTCGATTATGTTTGAACACACCTTAGGGATCAAATGAAAATGAAATGTGGATTAATTTAATTTAGTACGAGTAGGTACCTATGACTGCTACTTTTATCTAAAATCAGCAAAATTAAAATTTGACTGGGATTGACACAATTGATTTGTTTGACCTGCTTAGAATTCGGGGTACACTCATTCTCATGAAAACAATTTTATTTAGAAGTAACTTTTTAACTTTGGTAAAGTTACCAGTGTATAATTATTGAATATCTTCCTAGAATGAGGGATTAGGCAAAAGGATCTTTAGTCCTTCGCTGACAAAATAAATAATAATCTCTAGTAAGAGCCTTTTATTCCTGTTTCGTTTTCTTCACAGTGACAACAACCAAGTCCACATCTATCTCGATCTCCTCGCCTACCAGACCCCGGAGTATCAACACATCTACGAGGATATTTGGCGGGACATCAAAAAAGAGAAGCTAGCCTACTCTGGCGGCAAGGGAGACAAGCTCTTCCTGAATGGCGGCAACACACCGTCAAGCCCCGTGTATGACTACCGATTTTAAAGCCAGCCTAGATATCTTGGAGGGTAGCACGCCAAGTCGCAGGTTTTATACTCGCCAGGGGCGAACTTCTATCCTTGAAAAAATATAAAAAAAAAGCTAGCCAGGAAACCCGGAACTTCTTTGGAACCCTTCACCTTCGGAGAGCCCTTTATGAAACAATTACAACCCACGGATAACTAAACCCAAAGAAAACTTAACCCATCTTTTGGGACAGTTGCTCCTACAACTGAGTGCCAGCCTAGTTAGCTTAGTTGGTAGTGCGTCTGCCTTGTAAGCGCTAGGCCCCGGGTTCGATTCCCGCCCGGGGCGGGGCGGATTTTATCCTGATGGGATAATGTTCGTTCTCGGAACGGCTGGCTTTCTCCTATCCTGTCTTCCTTCTCTCTTCAATTTCGGGACTATAAGACCCTAGCAGTTACAGTTCCCTCTGTCAAACCTCTTAAAAAAAAAAAAAAAAAATCCTACAACTGAGTGGCCTTGTGTATAGAGTTAAGCACTCCAAACTTACTCAAAACTGTTGACCAGATCTCTATGGCGGGTCACTTGCGCTGGTTTCCGATAGCTCCGAGTCCCATACCCTATTCCGTGAGGGCGAAGGTGTCTCGGGCCCCGCACAGGTTGGTCCCTCATAGGAGTTGAGTCACCAGGAGACGTAGCCGATGCAGGAAACCGCCTGAAACATCGGAGTGGGGGGCGGGGGCGGAAGTGAGAAAACTGTGAATGAGACAGAATGGAGAAGGAGGGTTGTTGATCTAAATTTCAAGCTTTTCATCTTTTTTTATTTTGGGCTTGGGATTTGGGATACAGTCAGAAGTTTGGTTTGAGATCAGGCTTTTTGGGTTCATTCTGGTCGCTAGGAAGCTGTTAGCTAACATCCGAAGCTCCTCAATCACTTATTTTTTTTTTTTTTTTTTTTTTTTTTTGACTAGGCTGCCAATGTGCGATGGGCCTGAGTGCGTGTCCACAACGGTCACCATGGACCTATGGACCATTGACCCTTGTCTAGACAATGGACCATTGACCCTTGTCTAGACAATGGACCATCGCAGAAAAAATACCTACTAGGCTTAGTTTCTTCATTTTCTGCGAGGGTCAGTTCTATGGTTGGAGCTATGGTCAAGGCTTCGTAGAGGACGCTTATAATTCATTAGCATGGTTCATTTTCGCCAGCCTAGTTAGCTTAGTTGGTAGTGCGTCTGCCTTGTAAGCGCTAGGCCGCGGGTTCGATTCCCGCCCGGGGCGGATTTTGGAAGGGACTGACAAGAAACGCCGACCCTATACATATAAGTAGGAAAGAAGAAGAAGAAGAAGAAGAAGAAGAAGAAGATTGAATTTATTTATTTCCTAATTGAGAGTCATTTACAGAGGAAAACTGTGGTGTGTCCAAACATAGTCGATCAGCCGTCGATCAACACCGATCCACATTAAATTAGAGTCGATCGACGGTTGTCGAGTCGTCGACTGTGGGTGGGCACGCCTTAACAATCAGAGTCCTTGTCCCTTAAAGAAGTTTGATAGAGGGAACTCTGATGTCTTATCGTCCCGAAAGCGAAGAAAGAAGGAAGACTATTTAGGATGAAGATCGCCCCAGGCGGGATTCGAACCCGCGACCCAGCGCTTACAAGGGAGGCGCGCTGCCTTCCAAGCTAACTAGGCTTAGCAACTTGGGTTTAAGCAGTCAGAACCTAATGGGAGATGGGAGGTATAGTAAAAGGACGCTATGATCTCCGCCCCACTCTGTATTTAGCCCGTCCTTCCTTTATTATTACGACAGTAATGTAAAAAGATATACGGGACGGGCTATTGTATTTGCTTCGGTGTCGTCTGTCTGTGTGTCTGTTCCCATAGAAGGACTTATCCAAACCTGTCGCCTGTCGACCTATATATCAAATTAAAGGTCTTTTTACCAGGAACACGAAAGTGGTGGTGCAAATTTTGTCCAGAGAACCAAAAAGCCAAAACCTATATATCAAATTAAAGGTCTTTTTACCAGGAATACGAAAGTGGTGGTGCAAATTTTGTCCAGAGAACCAAAAAGCCAAAAAACTAAAAAAATGGACGGGCCCAGCTTGTTAGACTAATATGAGGATCCATCACTCCTAGGATAGGATAGCATTACCTTGAAATTGTTAGCATGATGTATGTACTGTATTGTTACATTGGGATAATGTATGGCAAGTCACATGTGAGGTTGTAATTTATTGCTATTAGTGCAGGTTAGGTACTCTGCCGGAGTACCTAAACAGGGTCGGAGTCAGGGGCAGTTCGGTCCCCTTTGTCCCAGGCCCGGACACATCAAGGGTAGCAGGAACCAGCGGTTTCTAATTTAACTAAAACTATAACCTATTTGATTTTCAGCTAAATTTCCTTTAGGGTAGGGTAGAGCTACATATTTATTTTTCAGCAAAGTTTACAGCTTTGGGTCGGGGTTGTAAAAATTGTACCTCGTCACTTGCACATTACTTTTAGCACAATGTTCACATTACTTCAAGGCAAGGCCGTATTTAGAAGGAGGGGGGCCCCTATTGATATTTTATTTTGAACATCATAAAGAAACAGTAAAAAAAGTTGCAAAGAGTGTCCCATTGCCATATCGATCAGCCTAAAAAAATGGACGGGCCTAGCTTGTTAGTCCCTCCGGACGGGCCCAGCTTGTTAGACTAATATAAGGATCCATCACTCGTAGGACAGGACAGCATTACCTTGAATTGTTAATATGATGTACAATTGTACATATGTGTATGTACTGTATTGTTACATTGGGATAATGTATGGCAAGTCACATGTGAGGTTGTAATTTATTGCTATTAGTGCAGGTTAGGTACTCTGCCGGAGTACATAAACAGGGTCGGAGTCAGGGGCAGTTCGCTCCCGCTTGTCCCAGGCCCGGACACATCAAGGGTAGCAGGAACCAGCGGTTTCTAATTTAACCCAATTTAACTAAAACTATAACCTATTTGATTTTCAGCTAAATTTCCTTTAGGGTAGAGCTACATATTTATTTTTCAGCAAAGTTTACAGCTTTGGGTCGGGGTTGTAAAAATTGCACCTCATCACTTGCACATTACTTTTAGCACAATGTTCACATTACTTCAAGGCAAGGCCGTATTTAAGGGGGGGGGGCGAGGGGGGGGGCCCTATTGATATTTTATTTTGCCATACCTCGGCTGGGATTGAACCCACGCCCTCCTGTTTACCAGGCGAGCGCCTTGACCACTACACCACCGAGGTAGGTAGCGCCTTGACCACTACACCACCGAGGTAGGTAGCGCCTTGACCACTACACCACCGAGGTAGGTAGCGCCTTGACCACTACACCACCGAGGTAGGTAGCGCCTTGACCACTACACCACCGAGGTAGGTAGCGCCTTGACCACTACACCACCGAGGTAGGTAGCGCCTTGACCACTACACCACCGAGGTAGGTAGCGCCTTGACCACTACACCACCGAGGTAGGTAGCGCCTTGACCACTACACCACCGAGGTAGGTAGCGCCTTGACCACTACACCACCGAGGTAGGTAGCGCCTTGACCACTACACCACCGAGGTAGGTATTCCATACCTCGGCTGGGATTGAACCCACGCCCTCCTGTTTACCAGGCGAGCGCCTTGACCACTACACCACCGAGGTAGGTAGCGCCTTGACCACTACACCACCGAGGTAGGTAGCGCCTTGACCACTACACCACCGAGGTAGGTAGCGCCTTGACCACTACACCACCGAGGTAGGTAGCGCCTTGACCACTACACCACCGAGGTAGGTAGCGCCTTGACCACTACACCACCGAGGTAGGTAGCGCCTTGACCACTACACCACCGAGGTAGGTAGCGCCTTGACCACTACACCACCGAGGTAGGTAGCGCCTTGACCACTACACCACCGAGGTAGGTAGCGCCTTGACCACTACACCACCGAGGTAGGTAGCGCCTTGACCACTACACCACCGAGGTAGGTATTCCATACCTCGGCTGGGATTGAACCCACGCCCTCCTGTTTACCAGGCGAGCGCCTTGACCACTACACCACCGAGGTAGGTAGCGCCTTGACCACTACACCACCGAGGTAGGTAGCGCCTTGACCACTACACCACCGAGGTAGGTAGCGCCTTGACCACTACACCACCGAGGTAGGTAGCGCCTTGACCACTACACCACCGAGGTAGGTAGCGCCTTGACCACTACACCACCGAGGTAGGTAGCGCCTTGACCACTACACCACCGAGGTAGGTAGCGCCTTGACCACTACACCACCGAGGTAGGTAGCGCCTTGACCACTACACCACCGAGGTAGGTAGCGCCTTGACCACTACACCACCGAGGTAGGTAGCGCCTTGACCACTACACCACCGAGGTAGGTATTCCATACCTCGGCTGGGATTGAACCCACGCCCTCCTGTTTACCAGGCGAGCGCCTTGACCACTACACCACCGAGGTAGGTATTCCATACCTCGGCTGGGATTGAACCCACGCCCTCCTGTTTACCAGGCGAGCGCCTTGACCACTACACCACCAAGGTAGAGCTCTCGTCTACCTTGTAAGCGCTAGGTCGCTGGTTCGATGGTCCCCTGGGGCGGATTTTATCCGAAACAGATAAGGTTCATTCTCGGAACAGCTGACTTTCTCCTATCCTGTCTTTCTTCTCTCTTCGCTTTCGGGGCGATAAGACCTTAACAGTTACAGATCTCTATATCAAACCTTTTGGTAAAAAAGCCAGCGAAGATAGCATTATGTGCTAATGCACCAGTTCCCAGTGGAACACTCGAGTTACGCAACGTTGCACTTGGTTGGTATGCGGATGTGGGTGACCACCTGAGCGATCGTGTGCTGTTGGATTTATTTTCGGACCCGTTGAGGCTGGATGAGTTTGTGAGGAGGCGTGTACTTTGTCGCCTTTTTGATTCCAAATAAAAGGTCATGTTGATGTCTTCATCAGGATACCACCTTTGGCTTTCTAGTTGTCGACTTGGTTAGTCCATTATACAAGGGATTTTTTTTTTCTTTTTTTTTTTTACAAAGTTCTATTGCAAATCTGCCTCTAACTTCTTGATCGTGAGTGTATGTACTGAAATCTATACATACTGATCTATACAGTATGTAGAGAGTTCCTACCTAGGTGTAGGTACCTAGTTTAAATTGCATTTTTAATTTAACAATAACTAATTTATGTTGGGCTGTAATTTTCCCTCAATCTGGATAGGTAGATAGCTTCAATTAATTACCCTTACCTATATACGTAGTACCTATAATTAATTCTATTGTGTTCTAGAAAAACCTGTAGGAAGTTTCTGAAGACAGGATGTTTAACTTTTCCCAGCTTAGTCAGCTTGGAGTTTGAAGAGTAGCTCATTTTCCTTGTAAACGGAAGGTAGCGGGTTCGATTACCGTCCCGGGACGAGCTTTATCCTTAGGTTCGTTCTCGGAACGACTGGATTTCTCCTATCCTGTTCTCCTCTCTTCGAATTCGGGACGACCAGATCTCCGTTGTCATTAGGGTTGCCAGACGTCCCGTATTTCCCGGGACGTCCCGTATTTTGGGCACTTTTCACCACCACCGACGCAGGTATAAATACGGCCCTGGGTACTAGGTATTATCCACTCGTACTTACCTATAATGTTACCCTTTTCATTTCCAGATCCAGGGTCTCTTGTGGTCGTCATTCTCGGTTTTCCTTCTCGCCATACAGACCTGTGCTCTCCGGTTCGACTCCCTAGAGGTCAGAAATATTTCTTCACTCACCGATAAGTTCACGTTCGTCCGGAATTTGATTTACATCGCCTATCTCTCAGGTACGTCAAAAAATTGGTTTTTTCTTTCTTTTGAAGAGGTTTAATAGAGGGAGCTGTAATTGCCAAGGTCTTATCGTCCCCAAAGCAAAGAGAGAAGAAAGGCAGGATAGAAGAAAGCCAGCCGTTCCGAGAACGATCCTTATCCGTGAGGGATAAAATCCGCCCCTATCGGGAATCGAACCCTCGACCTAACGCTTACAAAGCAGACGCGCTACCCTCCAAGCTAAGTTATAGGTGGACGGTCATTGAGCGGGAATCGAACCTGCGTCCTAGCTATAAACGTCCTAGCTATAAACTAGGCTACTATTTCTCCTACCAGTTAATAAAAGTTCTATTTCTTCTACCATTAAATTATTTATTAATACTTCTCTCATTATTTTTCCCTAGGGAACTGCAACTGTCGTCAAGATGACATGGTATCCCTCAAGAACGCCACGTCAGAGAGAACTTACAATCTCCTCTTCTTTCATGGCTTCCTGAATGCTTTGTGGATCCCCATATGTGTTCTACTGATAGGTAAACGATAAGGTTATTTTTTTAAAGAGGTTTGGTTTAAACTCCGTTTAACTTTAACTCTCGGATCAATCTCCTTGGTTGATTAAAAAAATAAATAAATAAAAAATAAATAAATAGCCAATTATATTGCTTAATTCGAGAGTTAAAACTTAAAATCACTTTGGCGGATTCCCCTTCTTTCTGTTTCAATGCATGAATATAGGTACAGTAGAACCTCGATTATATCAACTCTCTATTATATCAACTCCAACAAGCTGGGCCCGTCCCTCCGGGAATTTTTTAGCCCGTAGTTTATTCGATCGTGATTAAAGAAAATCAGTACCTATGTACCTACCTAATTTGTTTTTTCTTCAGTTTATTATTATTCTTGATTTGATTTTTTGATTTTACTTTCATGTAATGATTTATAATCAAGACTAGAGCCCGTTCTCCCTTTATTCCCAATATACCTAATGTTTAAATCACCCATCCATTCGATTATATCAACTTTTATACAGAACCTCGATTGTATCAACTACCCTCGGTCCCAATTAGTTGATATAATCGAGGTTCTACTGTACTAGAAATTTTGTTAATCAGTGCTATAAAAAATTGGACTCCAAACTAATATTGTTAAACAGGGTTTAGGTACCTACTAGATATTTTGTTAAACAGTGCTACCTCTGTTAAACAGTGCTAAGTATACCAACAAAATTGGATTCCACATCACCATTATCTGACACTAGGCTCTTTTTTTTTCCCTTTAGGGCGCTTTCTCGCTCCCGACAGTAGGTCGTTCGCGCCCAACCTATTTCCAGCACCTACGAGGGTCGTGGTCGTGAGTGACCTATTAGCCAATGATAACCTAGGATGACTAGGATGACGAAGGTGGACCGAGGTTGTGACGGGATTTTGTCGGATCGATGTATCGTACGCCTCTTAGTGGTTTGTGTGGTAAGTGATTTTTACTTTCTAGGTATTTTTATTCTTTCTGCCTGGAATGGACTGACAAGACGCGCCGACCCTATATACATATAGGTAAGTAGGAAAGAAGAAGAAGAAGAAGAAGAAGAAGAAGAAGAAGAAGAAGAAGAAGAAGAAGATTTAATTTATTTATTTCCTAATTGAGAGTCATTTACAGAGGAAAACTGTGGTGTGTCCAAACATAGTCGACCGGCTGTCGATCAACACCGATCCACATTAAATTAGAGTCGATCGACGGCCGTCGAGTGGTCGACTATGTGTGGACACGCCTTAACAATCAGAGTCCTTGTCCCTTAAAGGAGTCTTATCGTCCCGAAAGCGAAGAAAGAAGGAAGACTATTTATGATGAAGATCGCCCCAGGCGGGAATCGAACCCGCGACCTAGCGCTTACAAGGCAGACGCACTGCCTTCCAAGCTAACTAGGCTTAGCAACTTGGGTTTAAGCAGTCAGAACCTAATGGGAGATGGGAGGTATAGTAAAAGGACGCTATTTTAAGAGATTTGATAGAGGGAACTGTAACTGCTATGGTCTTATCGTCCCGAAATCGAAGAGAGAAGGAAGACAGGATAGGACATTATCCCATCAGGATAAAATTCGCCCCGGGCGGGAATCGAACCCGCGGCCTAGCAAAACTAGGAAAACTTCAGAAGGAAGAGTGCTACCAAAAATCAAACTTGCAACGTTTTGGTTTCCTTTTACCCCCGGATTTTTTTTTTTTTTTTTTTTTTTTTTTTTTGGTTCGCCACGTCAGAAAGGACTTACAATCTCCTCTTCTTTCATGGCTTCCTGAATGCTTTGTGGATCCCCATATGTGTTCTACTGATAGGTAAACGATAAGGTTATTTTTTTAAAGAGGTTTGACAGAGGGAACTGTAACTGCTATGGTCTTATGGCCCCGAAATCGAAGAGAGAAGGAAGACAGGATAGGAGAAAGCCAGCCGTTCCGAGAACGAACATTATCCCATCAGGATACCCGCCCCGGGCGGGAATCGAACCCGCGGCCTAGCGCTTACAAGGCAGACGCACTACCAACTAAGCTAACTAGGCTGGCAAAGAGAGAAGGAAGACAGGATAGGAGAAAGCCAGCCGTTCCGAGAACAAACATTATCCCATCAGGATAAAATCCGCCCCGGGAATCGAGCCCAGTGGCCTAGCGCTTACAAGGCAGACGCACTACCAACTAAGCTAGCTAGGCTGGCTGAACCTTAACTTAATTTATGCCGACAACCTAGCGCTTACAAGGCAGACGCACTACCAACTAAGCTAACTAGGCTGGCCATTTCACTTCTTGGATTTGGCGTTGGGAATCGAAGGATAGGAGAAAGCCAGCCGTTCCGAGAACGAACATTATCCCATCAGGATAAAATCCGCCTCGGGCGGGAATCGAGCCCAGTGGCCTAGCGCTTACAAGGCAGACGCACTACCAACTAAGCTAGCTAGGCTGGCTGAACCTTAACTTAATTTATGCCGTAGGACGAAAGCCAGCCGTTCCGAGAACGAACATTATCCCATCAGGATAAAATCCGCCCCGGGCGGGAATCGAACCCGGGACGAAAGCCAGCCGTTCCGAGAACGAACATTATCCCATCAGGATAAAATCCGCCCCGGGCGGGAATCGAACCCGGGTCTAGCGCGAGCCGTTCCGAGAACGAACATTATCCCATGAGGATAAAATCCGCCCCGGGCGGGAATCGAACTCGCGGCCTAGCGCTTACAGGATAAAATCCGCCCCGGGCGGGAATCGAACCCGCGGCCTAGCGCTTATAACCCGTTCCGAGAACGAACATTATCCCATCAGGATAAAATCCGCCCCGGGCGGGAATCGAACCCGCGGCCTAGGTGTTCCGAGAACGAACATTATCCCATCAGGATAAAATCCGCCCCGGGCGGGAATCGAACCCGCGGCCTAGCGCTTCCATCGAGAACGAACATTATCCCATCAGGATAAAATCCGCCCCGGGCGGGAATCGAACCCGCGGCCTAGCGCTTACAAGGTAGAAGTCTTATCGTCCCGAAATCGAAGAGAGAAGGAAGACAGGATAGGAGGAAAGCCAGCCGTTCCGAGAACGAACATTATCCCCGCCCCGGGCGGGAATCGAACCCGCGGCCTAGCGCTTACAAGGCAGACGCACTACCAACTAAGCTAACTAGGCTGGCCGATAAGGTTAAAACAACAGGGTATTCCAGTCAGGGCCATATTTACAGGGGCTCAACAGGCCTGGGCCCCCGTTCGGAGATTTAGGGACCCCTAAATATAGTAAGGTACCTGCATACCTACTGAAAATATTTGCCCAACATTTGGAATATCCCCCACTCCCTAGTTAAAATCCTGGGTAAGTACAGGAGTCAAGTCACTGGTAAAGTAAGGTGAGTCCGGTGGTAAAACGTTGACTTGCCAAGCAGAAGGCTCGAACCACCGGACCACCACTTTTGAATCATTCAAATCATTTGGCATTAATCGGGAGTATAGGTGAGCTTGCTTGCAATGCAGAAGGGCCCGGGTTTGATCCCTGCATCCAACACTTTCTTTCTAGCCCTTTCCCTTCTTCCCTCTCCCTCCCTCCCTATCTCTCTCTCTCTCAAGATCCTTCTTAGACCAGCCACTCACTATCAGGTAGACCTGACAGGCGGACCTTATCAGGTGTACATGTCAGGTCTGATAGTGAGTTGTGCGTAACCTTAATTTATTTCTACCGTGATTTCAGTGGCGATTCTCGGCAGAGTACGAGGGTGTATGGTGTCAACCTTCTTTTACACTCCGTGGCTGATTGTAACATTGCTAGTGGTATCATTCGACCTGATAGCCGCCAGCTTCTATCTACCTGATCTAGATCATACCAGGGTAAGTAAAGGTAGAAACACACTACTATCACGTCACGTCACGTGAGCTCATGGGGAGTCAGAAAGATGTAGTTCAAAGTTTTCTCATAATATTGTTGGTAACCTCGTTCAGGACAGCCACACCACTATCACGTCACGTTTGCTACCTTAACTTTTCTCACTGAATCGGAACGGACGTCTTACCGTCCCGAAATCGTAGATGGAAGGAGGACAGAATAGGAGAAATCCAGCCGTTCCGAGAAACAAGATTATCTGTTTTATAACGTTCGTTCAAGCAACCTAGTACCTACTTTTAAACAGGCGATCCAGTTTCCAACGTTCAAGAACCAGCAACCTAGTACTTTTAAACAGGCGATCCAGCTTCCAAACTGACTGGGCTGGTGGAAAGGATGACTTTTTCTTTATAATGACAAATACTTTATTTGGACCGCTAAAGTAAGAGCGGTCCCTTTTTGTCAGCAGCAGAATGAGAGTTTATTTCAATTCTTTTCGAGTATTTCTATGTCCAATAATACAGTTTTTTCACGAATATTTCAGAATCTACAGGACTTCCTCACCTACATTCGATTCAAGGAGTCCACCACGGAGGATTCCATACCGAAGCGGTTCACCTGGGACCAGTACACCCCGTATGTTCCTCTCTTCTTCATCGTCTTCTTCACCAAAGCCATAGTGCTGACTCTATTCAACATAGTGACATTCCTGCAAGTCCTGGGACTTTCCCTGAGGATCTGTCGGGAACGGAGGGTGAGTTTTCTGGATTCCTGATCCTTCTCGTCACTTGCATATTACTTTTAGCACAATGTTCACATTACTTCAAGGCAAGGCCGTATTTAGAAGGAGGGGGGGGGCGAGGGGGGCCCCTATTGATATTTTATTTTGAACATCATAAAGAAACAGTAAAAAAAAAAGTTGCGAAGAGTGTCCAATTGCCATCGATCGGCCCTGGGACCGATTAGGCCTCGAACGCCCCTTCAGTGTTGGTGTAGGTACCTATACCTATCATACTGACATATTCAAGTAGGTACCTACATACCTAGATACATGTGTAGGTACCTATACCTATCATACTGAAATATTCAAGTAGGTGCCTACATACCTAGATACATGTGTAGGTAGGTACCTAATAGATGGATACCTACATATAGGTACCCTATAATAGTTTAACTGAAAAACAGTCATGATAATCTACAATCAAAGCTATTGTAGGCTACGCCATGTGATGAAAACAGGCTAGAGAACAAACAACCACTCCATAGGTATCTACATACCTAGATACATATGTAGGTACCTATAACAGTTCAGCTGAAAAACAGTCATGATAATCTACAATCAAAGCTATTGTAGGCTACACCATGTGATGAAAACAGGCTAGAGAACAAACAACCACTCCTGTAGTACCTACCTACTGATTTCTTACTAGATAAGTGTGAGAGGTTTCCTTAGATAATATTATCCAGATGTCAGATGTAGGTACCTAGTTACACTTGGGTGCAATAATTACCTACAGGGAATCTTTGAATTTCCAAGTCCAATTTTATATCCCATCACTCTGATAGCGAAGCCAGCCTAGTTACACTGAGAAAAAAAAAAAAAAAAAAAAAAAAAAATAGGAGTTACAGTTCCCTCTGTCAAACCTCTTTAAAAAAAATCTCTCCCCCACAGTTTATTCCGAGCAATGGCGTCTTGGTGGATGGCTACGACGATATCTACGCACCAATCGTAGACCGGGAAGTTGAGAACATTCCCCTCCAGTCGTTCCTTACCCCTCACTCCAAACTGAAAGGCCGTCAGTACCAAAACGACCTTGGCTATAACAGCATGTCGCGGTTCAAACCAGGGAAGGACACTCAACCAAATGGGTATCCTGCCGGGTAAGTCAGCCAATACTTCAGTGAAACAGATTAGGGAAAGTACCTACGTGATTCCTTAGTGAAACAGTGCAGCTGTCAAAACAGACTGTTCGTTCCAACCTCTGCTGTAAAGGTGTGTCCACACACAGTCGACCCACCGATGTCAACCGAACCGTCCACACTGCCTCGACAACATAGATTTTCCTCGTCGATCGACGCCCGGTCGATTATGTTTGAACACACCTTAAGGATCATATGAAAATGAAATGTGGATTAATTTAATTTTAGTACTTTTATCTAAAATCAGCAAAATCAAAATTCGACTGGGATTGACACAATTGATTTGTTTGACCTGCTTAGAATTCGGGGTACACTCATTCTCATTAAAACAATTTTATTTAGAAGGTAAAGTTACCAGTGTAGGTATAATTATTGAATATCTTCTTAGAATGAAGGATTAGGCAAAAGGATCTTTAGTCCTTCGCTGACAAAATAAATAATAATATCTAGTAAGATCCTTTTATTCCTGTTTCGTTTTCTCCACAGTGACAACAACCAAGTCCACATCTATCTCGACCTCCTCGCCTACCAGACCCCGGAGTATCAACACATCTATGAGGATATTTGGCGGGACATCAAGAAAGAGAAGCTAGCCTACTCTGGCGGCAAGGGAGACAAGCTCTTCCTGAATGGCGGCAACACACCGTCAAGCCCCGTGTATGACTACCGTCCCTCCATTCACCCCTGGTGGGCGATAGAAAAGGTCTGTCGTCTCTCCCCTCAAACCCACCTTATGCACTCTGCCTATCGGAGCTTAAACCCCCATTGGTGGGAGTGGTATCTTGGAGGGTAGCGTGCCTGCCTTGTAAGCCCTAGGTCACAGGTTACATTCAAACCCGGGGCTAACGTTAACTTCTACAGATAAGGTTCGTTTTCGGAACGACTGGCTTTCCCTTATCCTCTTCTCCTTCTTCGATTTCGGAACTATAAGACCTCCGTTGTTAGAGTTCCCTCTATCAAACCTCTTCAAAAAGATTCGTCATGGGAAAGGCTGACTTTCTCCTATTCTGTCCTCCTCTTTGACGGGGTCACACTTAGTCGTTTATTCTGTCAAACCTATGAGAAAAAATCTTACTAATAGCTATTCTCAATTTCCTTATGTCTCTTCCAGTGCTATCCAGTTTGATTCACATCGAAACTCCACGGTCTGTAATGGCGCCTTGTAAACCGAGGATGTACAATGGAGTCAAATTCAGTGACACACCTCCAGCACTACCTGCCTGTGTAAGTTTCCACCCAATTCCCGGCTTTTCCGCTCAACTCCCGATTTGTTTTATAGATAATAGCGATTAATATAGACAACTCAATCGTTCACAGGAAGATGGGACTATGGTAGTTGCAAAAATAACATAGGCTCTTCTTCCTGGGAACGATTCAACTATCGATTTGTCCAAGAAAGTTTAGGTCGTTTTTAGAATTTTAAGTCACGGCGCTTTCCTGTAATGGCGCCATGTAAACCGAGGATGTATAATGGAGTCAAATTCAGTGACACACCTCCAGCACTACCTGCCAGTGTAAGTTTCCACCCAATTCCCGGCTCTTCCGCTCAACTCCCGATTTGTTTAATAGATAATAGCGATTAATATAGACAACTCAATCGTTCACAGGAAGATGGGACTATGGTACTTGCAAAAATAACATAGGCTCTTCTTCCTGGGAACGATTCAACTATCGATTTGTTCAAGAAAGTTTAGATCGTTTTTAGAATTTTAAGTCACGGCGCTTTTAACAGCTAATTGCCGGAGTCACAAGCAGAGTTTAAACTCGGTTTAAGTTTAACTCCTCGGCGCTTTTAACAGCTAATTGCCGGAGTCACGAGCAGAGTTTAAACTCGGTTTAAGTTTAACTCCCAGATTAAGCATTCGCCAATTAGATTGCTTCATCCAAGAGTTCAAGTCAAACAATAACAGTAATAGCCCATTGTTAAGAAAAAAGGACTTTCCAGTCCTATTCAAAAAGTATAAATAATCGCCCTTATTATTTTTCCAGAACAAATCATGTGACAAACTCAAGTTAAAACCATCAAAGAAAATCTCCAACTGCTACGAAGAGATCAGCGTGTACTACAATCACAACTATGTGCCTGGTCCTGGGGACTGTGATCAACGCCATCATTCTATTGAAGAGACAATCAGTGAGGGCAGCAAAAGTGGCGATGAGCTTAGAAAAAGTGCCAAAGACTGTGGTGATAAGTTTACCAATGGTGTTAAAAACTGTAGTGATAACTTTAGTAGTGGTGTAAAAGACTGTAGCAGTGATAGCAAATGTGATAAAGGTGTAAAAGAAGTTACTCGTGGTGTAGAAGCAGTGGTAGACCATAAAAGTAGTGACAAAAACGGCAATAGTGCTAAGCCTTGTAGCACAATTGACGAAGACTTTTACATCACTGCACACAAGTGTTCTGAGAAGGGTAGTTGTAGTCCCTCAAAATTCAAGAGCAAATGTTCCCGTCCAAATCCGCCGGATTTGTCCACGTTACCAACTTGTCAAAGTGGGAAAAACACAAATGGGAGTCGAACTTCTGAAGATGGAACCCAAAATTCTGCATATAAAGAAGATTCCAAAGAATGCAACCAAAATTCTAAAGATAATTGCGACCAGACTTCTGACCAAAATGGAAACCATACGACTGAAGAGATTGCAATAGTGACTAGTCCGCAATCTGAAAGGATTAGTGTGCAATGTGGAAAGACTGAGGTGGTGACCAAACCACAGAGGAAGCGAAGGATAGGGCTTGCCCCGTTGATAATCAAGTAAGTCAACAACCATTTTATTAACCTATAGGTACCTACAAATAGGTAAATAGGTATTTTCATAATTATTTTTGATATTATTTCTACGAGTTTAACGTCACTGCATAACTGCCAAGGTCTTTAGTGACGGGAGTTTTACCCACCATTCAGCGACAAGCTATTCGCGTGAAATAACCTCACCTAGCCTGACTAGGGACGGGAAAAGCAGCAGGCGACAACTCAGATTATTACCCATCTGGATACTAACCAAGCAACGTTGCTTCACTTCAAAGTATCATCGCTGGCTTACATTGACTTAAAAGCTTAAAACTGCGGGAGTAAAGGGACTTTTCAGTCTCATTCTGGCAGGATAAACAAGGTATATTCTATTTTATTATATTCTATTCTACTTATGTGGGTACGTATATCTTCCATGACATTGGTAACCATTTTCTGTTTTATTTTCAGACCTATACTTCCACCAATGGACGTCACAGCTGACCAGAACCGTGACATAGATATCAACCAAGTTGCCAAATTGTGATCTGAGGAAACGTTGAATGATCAGCTAAACCATATCTAGTCAGAAGTCCCATACCGCTTTATTAGAAAATCTGAACCAAAGTAAATTAAATTAATTATAATTATTTTTACTTTTATTTGTTTGTACCCTAGTTAAGCATCAAGGCTACGTGAGATTAATATAGATATTTTTACTCAAAATAAATAAAATTATTGGACGATAAAAATGAGACAGAAAGCTTTTTACTTTTAATTCGATAGCATACATAATAGTTGTAGCTAAATGTTTACAAATTAAACAAGACCTCGTTATTATTATTATCAAATTCTAATGATTGTTTTCTATTTCTTTATTTTTTACTACTTTTATTTTGATGCAATAAATATAATTGATTAATAAATGTTATAAATGGTTACAATAATAAAATGATTAATAATAATTTCTTAAATATTATGATAGTTTTACGGATATATCTAATTGAATTATTGTCTACTTACCTTCATACAATAAAGGTTGTAAACTAAGTAGGTACTTACCTAAATGTTTTCCAATAAAGAAGAGATTTTTAACTTAAAAATAAAAACTCAAACTTTGCTTAATCTTACAAGTATGAGTTTAACGTTTAACTTAAGCTAAGTTACTCAGATTGTGACCCTGGCTATCAAGAGCCAAATTACTGTTATTTCTAAAAGTGTGACCACACATAGTCGGCCAGCCATCGATGTCGACTGAACCGTCCACACTGCCTGGACAACATAGATTCACCTCGTGGATTAACTATGTTTGGAGTGTTTGGACACACCTTAAGATATTTCCTCAAGGTTAAGATGGGTCGTTTATCTACAAACAGCCAGTTCTTCGTAACAGCTCTACAAGGGCCGTCCGGTAATCATTCGGCTCTTCAGAAGCCCCATGAGGCCGTCCACTGCTTCCTTTATTCGGCCATTCTCTACCGACCGGCTGTCTATCCCCTCTTCCCTTCTGCCACTCTCGAATATCTTGCTCCCTCACATACCGTCCTCCCTCGACGGCGCTTTTAACAGCTAATTGCCGGAGTCACAAGCAGAGTTTAAACTCGGTTTAAGTTTAACTCCCAGATTAAGCATTGGCCAATTAGATTGCTTCATCCAAGAGTTCAAGTTAAACAATAACAGTAATAGCCCATTGTTAAGAAAAAGGGACTTCCCAGTCCTATTCAAAAAGTATAAATAATCGCCCTTATTATTTTTCCAGAACAAATCATGTGACAAACTCAAGTTGAAGCCATCGAAGAAAATCTCCAACTGCTACGAAGAAATCAGCGTGTACTACAATCATAACTATGTTCCTGGTCCTGGGGACTGTGATCAACGCCATCATTCTATTGAAGAGACGAACAGTGAGGGCAGCAAAAGTGGCGATGAGCTTAGAAGAAGTGCCAAAGACTGGGGTGATAAGTTTACCAATGGTGTTAAAGACTGTAGTGATAACTCTAGTAGTGGTGTAAAAGACTGTAGCAGTGATAGCAAATGTGATAAAGGTGTAAAAGAAGTTACTCGTGGTGTAGAAGCAGTGGTAGACCATAAAAGTAGTGACAAAAACGGCAATAGTGCTAAGCCTTGTAGCACAATTGGCGAAGACTTTTACATCACTGCACACAAGTGTTCTGAGAAGGGTAGTTGTAGTCCCTCAAAATACAAGAGCAAATGTTCCCGTCCAAATCCGCCGGATTTGTCCACGTTACCAACTTGTCAAAGTGGGAAAAACACAAATGGGAGTCGAACTTCTGAAGATGGAGCCCAAAATTCTGCATATAAACAAGATTCCAAAGAATGCAACCAAAATTCTAAAGATAATTGCGACCAGACTTCTGACCAGAATGGAAACCAAACGACTGAAGAGATTGCAATAGTGACTAGTCCGCAATCTGAAAGGACTAGTGTGCAATATGGAAAGACTGAGGTGGTGACCAAACCACAGAGGAAGCGAAGGATAGGGCTTGCCCCGTTGATAATCAAGTAAGTCAACAACCTATTAACCTATACCTACAAATAGGTAAATAGGTATTTTTATAATTATTTTTGATATTATTTCTAACGAGCTTAAAACTGTGGGAGTAAAGGGACTTTTCAGTCTCATTCTGGCAGGATAAACAAGGTATATTCTATTTTATTATATTCTATTCTACTTATGTGGGTACGGTACCTATAGTTCATAGTTTTCGCATAATATTGTAGGTAATTTCGTTCTGGACAGCCACACTACTATCACGTCACGTGAGCTCATGGGACGAGATGGTAGCGTGTTTCTCACTGAATCTGAACGGAGGTCTAAGCCAGCCGTTCCGAGAAGGAACTTTATCTGTTTATATTGTTTAGGATAACGTTCATCCAGGGCGGGAATCGAACCCACAATCTAGCGCTCACAAGCAGGAGAGCTACTTTCCAAACTGAACAGACTGGCGGAAAGAATTACCATTTTTTTCCTTTAATCAGACCACCAACGTAAGAGCAGTCCTTTTCTGTCAGCAGTTCTAATAAACTACCATTTTCTGTTTTATTTTCAGACCTATACTTCCACCAATGGACGTCACATCAAGTGACCAAAACCGTGACATAGATATCAACCAAGTTGCCAAATTGTGATCTGAGGAAACGTTGAATGATCAGCTAAACCATATCTAGTCAGAAGTCCCATACCGCTTTATTAGAAAATCCGAACCAAAGTAAATTAAATTAATTATAGGTAATTATTTTTAATATTTTTACTTTTATTTGTTTATGCCCTAGTTAAGCATCAAGGCTACGTGTGATTAATATAGATATTTTTACTCAAAGAAAATAAATAAAATTATTGGACGATAAAAATGAGACAGAAAGCTTTTTACTTTTAATTCGATAGCATACCTAATAGTTGTAGCTAAATGTTTACAAATTAAACAAGACCTCGTTATTATTACTATCAAATTCTAATGATTGTTTTCTATTTCTTTATTTTTCACTACTTTTATTTTGATGCAATAAATATAATTGATTAATAAATGTTATAAATGGTTACAATAATAATATGATTGATATACTAATTTCTTAAATATTACGATAGTTTTACGGATATACCTAATTAATTTATTGTCTATTTAGTATTTACCTTCATACAATAAAGGTTGTAAACTAAGTAGGTACCTACCTAAAAATAAAAACTCAAACTTTGCTTAATCTTACGAGTATGAGTTTAACGTTTAACTTAAGCTAAGTTCAACTTAAGCTTAACTTAAGCTAAGATTGTGACCCTGGCTATCAAAAGCCAAATTACTGTTATTTCTAAAAGTGTGACCACACATAGTCGGCCAGCCATCGATGTCGACTGAACCGTCCACACTGCCTGGACAACAGACAACATAGATTCACCTCGTGGATTAACTATGTTTGGACACACCTCAAGATATTTCTTCAAGATTAAGATGGGTCGTTTTGCTCGTTTATCTACAAACAGCCGGTTCTTCGTAACAGCTCTACAAGGGCCGTCCGGTAATCATTCGGCTCTTCAGAAGCCTCATGAGGCCGTCCATTGCTTCCTTTATCCGGCCATTCTCTACCGACCGGCTGTCTATCCCCTCTTCCCTTCTGCCACTCTCGAATATCTTGCTCCCTCGCATACCGTCCTCCCTCGTCTCTCACACTCCTTCCTCCCTTTCTTCGTCTGCCTGCCATACTGTTTCCTTGTTTATGTTCTCTTCCACAGTCCATTCCTAGTTCACAGTGTCTTGTCTCACTAATCACACCTTCCCCAGAAGTGTTTTTTCTGTTCCTTTCTTCATATCTCGATTGACTTTGGTTATCTCTTCCTCCTCCTCCTCCTCCTCCTCCTCCTCCTCTTTGTCTTCTAATGTCCTTCGCACCCGTTTTTCCGCTGTTCGCTTCTACCAACTCTCTAACATATCTTCCTTTATGTTCTCTTCCACAGTCCATTCCTAGTTCACAGTGTCTTGTCTCACTGATCACACCTTCCCCAGAAATGTTTTTTCTGTTCCTCTCTTCATATCTCGATTGACTTTGGTTATCTCCTCCTCCTCTTTGTCTTCTAATGTCCTTCGCACCCGTTTTTCCGCTCTTCGCTTCTACCAACTCTCTAACATATCTTCCTTGGTTTCTTCCTCCACTCCCTCTCTGCCTTCCCGAATAGCCAATTCCTCTTCCCCTACCTCCGTAACAGTCTCCATTTCCCCTCCCTCCATAACTGCCTCCATTTCCCCTCCCGCTCTCTCCCCCACCACTAGGCGTGTGGACGGACCTTGCGATCAGCTCTCTGATAATTGAGCACCTTGTGGTCGGTGTTCTTGTGGTCGAAACGAAATAAATCGTCCCCGATGTCGTCCCGAATTTCGTGGTCGTCGAGAAATCGGTCGTTTTGGATCGGTTTATCGTCATGGGGATGGTTGTCGTGATGGGCTTTGTCGTCATAGTGATGATTGTCGTGATGGTTGCCGTGTTCGTCGTGAAGGCCATGGTCGTTGTTGTCGTCATCCGGATCGTCTTCGTCTTCATAGCTGCCGGATTCGGTGAAGGATGAGTTGACTGTGTAGTCATCGTCATCTTCATCATCCCTGAAAACATAGAAATTTTAGTCAGTTAAGGATTTTAAGCACTAGGCCGCGGGTTCGATTCCCGCCCGGGGCGGATTTTATCCTGATGGGATAATGTTCGTTCTCGGAACGGCTGGCTTTCTCCTATCCTGTCTTCCTTCTCTCTCCGATTTCGGGACGATAAGACCCTAGAGTTACAGTTCCCTCTGTCAAACCTCTTAAAAAAAAAAAAAAAAAAAAAAAATAGAGAAGTGGTCAATGTAATCAAATTAAAATGTTCCTTCTGATATTATGTTGTTTCATAGGTACCACCTCCCTCCCAAATAAATGAGGAGGTTCAACAGACCTAAAGCACCGTTCAAACCGGTGGAAAATTGGTATAATACGTCGGTGAAACCGTCATAATAAATTGGTATATTGGTAATACCGGTATAATTTATTGGCTTGAGATGTAAAGGCAGTGTTTTCCGCCCGCCAGTACACTCGACCGTAAAACACCAGCCTTACTCACTTTACACCGCTTTTTCACTAGATCTTAGCCTTTTGCGTACAGAATCAATTTCACCAGAATCGCTCTTACGGTAGGATTCATGTCCCACATGAAACTCAAGCGTTGTTGTTACAGTCAGACGTAAACAAAACATTTTTTTCAAATACGGTAGGATTCATGTGAGACATGAAACCTCCGAAAAGCGATTTGTGGTAGGCTTCATGTCACACATGAAATTGTTCCCTCGCTTTTAATTTATTTTCTTTTTTTTCCTAGTTCCAAGCTTTTCATCTTTTTTATTTTGGGCTTGGGATTTGGGATACAGTCAGAAGTTTGGTTTGAGATTAGGCTTTTTGGGTTCATTCTGGTCTCTAGGAAGCTGTTTGCCAGCATCTTAACGAAGCTCCTCAATCACTTAGGCCAGTCACACACTATCAGGTAGACCTGACGTGTGTGTGTGTGTGTGTGTGTGTGTGTGTGTGTGTGTGTGTGTGTGTGTGTGTGTGTGCTCCGTAGGTATCAGGTGTGTGCTCTTCAGGTATCAGGTAGACCTGATAGACGGACCTGATCAGGTGTACCTGTCAAGTCGACCTGACATAAGTGGCTGGTCTTAGCCGGATTCTAACGTTGGACGAAGGGAAATTCATGTCTGTAACTTAACTATTTATTGTCATTCCAATGTTACTGAACTCAAGTGGGAAGGTTAACCTTGAATTCTACATTACAAAGCGTGATGTTTACAATAGAGAGTTCCGGATTCTAACTTTGGACGAAGGGAAATTCATATCTGTAACTTAACTATTTTATTGTCATTCCAATGTTACTGAACTCGAGTGGGAAGGTTAACCTTGAATTCTACATTACAAAGCGTGATGTTTACAATAGAGAGTAACAACAAAGGTTACAAATGCTGCAGTCCTGAGCTGTTAGGTACAATGAACTTTTAATTAACCCTTTGTTGAATCTCCAGCCCAAATATGAGCCTCGATAAGATCAGTTCTTCTTCTTCTTCCGCGCTTTTTCCCGTGTTTAGACGGGGTCGGCATTTTTCGTCAGCCTCTCAATCAGCCCTAGCTAGTGTGATCGCTTTGGGGCCTTTGGACTCACATTTGATTTTAGCCTTAAAAAGATCAGTCTGATGATCTACCTATCTAACGAGGATGGTGACAAATGCCAACCCCGCTGGAACGGTAAAAAAAAGCAAAGAAAAGAAGCCGACGACTCACAAAATTATCTGTCGGTATCACTGTTAAGGTGTGTAGAGTGTCCACACATAGTCGACAGGCCGTCGATTGACATCGAACCGTCCACACTGCCTCGATAACATAGTTTCAGCTCGTCGATCTACGGCCGGTCGACCTGGGTATACTTAATACCCAGGTCAACCTCGGAATCCTCGGATTGACCTCAATCCTGAGACATTCCACGGTGGTAAAAATCGATAGACGATTTGCACGAGTTTGATAAAATTTGTCAAAATGTTCAACACGGAGGAAATTTTCTCACTAGATAATATTAGCCCGATCAGGGATCAGGTCTTAGATGGTCCAGTAGAATTTCTTTTTCTGAATCATTTCTACAGTTTATTGAACCACTAGTTTGACTAGTTTGCTGCGTTTGACACCTAGCGGGTTAACCACACAATGGAGAAAAATTGAAAGTGCCGAAAAAGCTTTCTCTTTTTCTCTCCCCCCCCTCTCTCTCTCTCTCTCTCTCTCTCTCTCTCCGTCTCCCTCTATTTTTCCATCCTTCTCTTTCTCATCGTAAAACTTGTTATTAAAAACCTCTCTATTTTTCCAAATTTCAAAGTCTCGTCATTCAAGCATCGTTAAACTTTTTTTGATGTCTTGTGAAAAAAAAAAGTGGAGGAGGAATTTTTTTTTTTTTTTAAGTTTTCAGAAAATTTATTTGAAGTTTTCTTTTCCCAAGAATTAGTCCTCAATTGAGTTCGTCAGACAACCCGCGCGGGTGAAAGTTTAAAGACAAACTTGTATTGAACTTTGATATTTTTCTATACTTTCCGTCTAGGAACATTTTAATCTCGTCTGGAAACTCCGGAAAGATGTCGGGTTCAGAAATGTCCGGGACTACAGATACTGAGGTGAGTTTTGAACCTGAAATGGACCTACCTAGTGTTTCCCTCAGTTGGAAAATGTCTTATTCCGTACCCAAAATAACAAATAATCTTCGAAAAATACCAACCTTAATAATGTTAGTGGTCACACTAATAATAATAATGTTTATTGTATCCTATAAAATAATCTCACAAGTAATCAATTTGTTTCCTTGTCTGAAATTTTACCACCCTGAATTTAAAAGCTCAAGCATATTCTACCTTGTCTTCTTCCACTTACCTGGTCACAAGTCTCTCCGTCTGGTTCAGTTTGCCCTCGCCTCCCAGTCTAGGGGTCGCAATTATTGTGTCTTGTCTAATTCGTAGCAAATCGTCTTCTTCAAATAATCTAGAAAAACTCTTGTCTTCTTCGTACCAAATCTTCAAATAGAGCAGAAAACTATTGTGTCTCGCTTAATATTGCATTGTCATCTTGGTTCTTCTTCTTCCCTCTTTTCCTCCGAATTTCCCATTCTGGGTCCAAGGTCATCTGTTGATCATATAATCGCTAACCGTGTCAGCAGATTTTCTTTCAGACTGGAAATTAGTCATTCTTTCTTTTTCCAGGTGAATTGATTCGGGCCACTTTTGTTTTCTGACTGTGAGGACTTTCTTGACTTTTTTTTTTTAAAGATGAGTAGTGTTCCACCGCCGTTTTTATTTCGTAGCAATGGAACAACTGCTACATTAGACGCTTGTGGCCTGTGTCGTAGCATGCCCATCCCGGGTCCAGTAGAATTTCTTTTTCTGAATCATTTCTACAGTTTATTGAACCACTAGTTTGACTAGTTTGCTGCGTTTGACACCTAGCGGGTTAACCACACAATGGAGAAAAATTGAAAGTGCCGAAAAAGCTTTCTCTTTTTCTCTCCCTCCTCTCTCTCTCTCTCCCCTTTCTCCGTCTCCCTCTATTTCTCCATCCTTCTCTTTCTCATCGTAAAACTTGTTATTAAAAACCTCTCTATTACTTTTTTTTTCAAATTTCAAAGTCTCGTCATTCAAGCATCGTTAAACTTTTTTGTGATGTCTTGTGAAAAAAAAGTGGAGGAGGAATTTTTTTTAAGTTTTTAGAAAATTTATTGGAACTTTTCTTTTTCCAAGAATTAGTCCTCAATTGAGTTCGTCAGACAACCCGCGCGGGTGAAAGTTTAAAGACAAATTTTTTATTGAACTTTGATATTTTTCTATACTTTCCGTCTAGGAACATTTTACTCCTCTAGAAACTCTGGAAAGATGTCGGGTTCAGAAATGTCCAGGACTACAGATACTTAGGTAAGTTTTGAACCTGAAATGGACCTAGTGTTTCCCTCAGCCAAGCCTTTACGTTGGAAAATGTCTTATTCCGTACCCAAAATAACAAATAATCTTCGAAAAATACCAACCTTAATAATGTTAGTGGTCACACTAATAATAATAATGTTTATTGTATCCTATAAAATAATCTCACAAGTAATCAATTTGTTTCCTTGTCTGAAATTTTACCACCCTGAATTTAAAAGCTCAAGCATATTCTACCTTGTCTTCTTCCACTTACCTGGTCACAAGTCTCTCCGTCTGGTTCAGTTTGCCCTCGCCTCCCAGTCTAGGGGTCGTGGCTTCGACACTTCCATCGTCATCGTCCACATCAGTTCCATTACCAAGGTCTGGAAACTCCGGAAAGATGTCGGGTTCAGAAATGTCCGGGACTACAGATACTGAGGTGAGTTTTGAACCTGAAATGGACCTACCTAGTGTTTCCCTCAGTTGGAAAATGTCTTATTCCGTACCCAAAATAACAAATAACAATTCTTCTTCTTCTTCTTCTTCTTCTTCTTCTTCTTCTTCTTCTTCTTCTTCTTCTTCTATTTTCTTCTTCTTCTATTCATTTTCTTCATCTATCTTTCTTCTTCTTCTTCTTCTTCTTCTTCTTCTATTCATTTTCTTCATCTATCTCTTCATCTTCTTCTTTTTCCCCTTTTGGTCATACTATGGCACAGAGAAGACGAATGTAGCAGTTGTTTCATTGCTACGAAAGTGAAACACCTCAAACGACTGTGAAACACCTCAAATCTGGATAAAACATGAGTGTACCAGTGCCCAGGTAATAACTTTTGAAGGATATAACAATGGATTCAACAGCTATATCAAGAAGATTACAATCTAATATGATAAGAAAGTGACCACATTACCTGAATATTTCGACGGGGTTGAAATCCTTGCGACTGACTTGGTTGGAAGTTTGCAAAGCAAGCAACCTGTGATAGAAAAGAAAAGTAACACCCATATTTATGAACAAAATGCTGGCTCTAAGTTCGTGCTAAGCATAGTCTCAAGGCATTTGATTGGCCAATTTTGACTTGAGACTGATCTAAGAACGATCATTCTTGTTCATAAAAGGTTGAAATCCTTGTGACTGACTTGGTTGGAAGTTTGCAAAGCAAGCAACCTGTGATAGAAAAGAAAAGCACTCGTCAGTAAAATAACAATGAGGAATATGTTCGGGATGAAAATTTCGATGCAAATTTAAAGAAAATGAAAAAGAAATGGCAAAGACCAAATAGTTAGTCATGACCATCGGTAAAGTAGTAAAAGAAGAAGAAGAAGAAGAAGAAGAAGAAGAAGAAGAAGAAGAAGAAGAAGAAGAAGAAGAAGAAGAAGAAGAAGAAATCAAATAGCCTCTTACCAGCGACAGAAGTGTTGCTTGATCCATCTTCCCGAATAGTAATGATCTGAAGGAATCTCTAACTTGTTCTCATCGAATCTTCTCCAAATAAACTATTTTGTCTTCTTAGGATCCAAATCTTCTTCTCCGTCTAATTATTGTGTCTTGTCTAATTCGTAACAAATCGTCTTCTTCAAATAATCTAGAAAAACTCTTGTCTTCTTTGTACGAAATCTTCAAATAGAGCAGAAAACTATTGTGTCTCGCTTAATATTGCATTGTCATTTCCCATCCTGGGTCCAAGGTCATCTGTTGATCATATAATCGCTAACCGTGTCAGCAGATTTTCTTTCAGACTGGAAATTAGTCATTCTTTCTTTTTCAAGGTGAATTGATTCGGGTCACTTTTGTTTTCTGACTGTGAGGACTTTCTTGACTGAGATCACTTTTTATTTTCTTTCTGTGGAACACGCAAGATACACCCTAGGAATGTACCTATCACACATAGCTGACTCAAAACCCACCGTTTATGGACAAAGCGTGGATGGTAGCACGTCTGCCTTGTAAGCGCTAAGTGGTGGGCTCGATTCCCACCCGAGCCAAACTTCATCACAGATAAGGTCTGTTCTCGGAACGGCTGGATTTCTCCTATCCTGTCTTCTTACCTACTCTTCGTTCTCTCTTCGCTTTCGGGAAGATAAGACCTCGGCAGTTACAGTTCCCTCTGTGAAACCTCTGTTTTTAAGTTTGATAGAGGGAACTGGTAACTCTTTTTCCCATTACGAAATAGGATAAAGAAAGTAATATGGAGAGTAAAAGTTATTTTCAGAAACGCAGCCCTGGTGGATGTCAGGAAAACTGGGGCACGTTAGGAAAACTATCTTCCCGCCGCACAGAATGCATAAATAATTGACACCTATGTAGATGATCGTAGGTGTTAGATGGCGTAGCTATGTAAGTTGATGGTGTAGTAAGCGTAGGGAGACACGTTAGGGTTAGTATATCATTTGCATTATTTATTGGTAGTGTCTTTCCCAGCCACTTAGGTGAAGTTCTCATGAGGGAAATTTGAGCAAAGTAGCTATACAGGGAGCGCCAATCAAAGAACTCCGGAGTCAGATTCTAGTGAGCTAGCTCGTGTGCCTTTTAAGCGCTAGGTCGCAAGTTCGATTCTTGCCCGAGCCGTAGGTACTTTATCCTAAACAGACAAGGTTAGCTCTCGGTAAGTTTTCTCCTATCCTCTTAACCTCATGTTTATCTTTTCGATTGCGGAACAATAAGACCTCTGTCGTTACAGCTCCCTCTAAAAAGAAGTTCTGTAATTCTGTTGCTCCTTTGACAGAATTTGCTCGCCATGCAAAGGGGCCCAGGTTCGATCAATAGAATTCAACAATATTTAGATCGTCTGAAGAGATCCAAAAAAGGAATTCCTTCCTTCAGGATTTTTGGTCGTCCTGTTTTTTTGTTAGTATACTCGTAGGAGTATAGGTATTCTTCAATTATTCATATCTCCCTTGACTTACCCCACTTAGTACTTACCATTACCCTGTCACACAGTTCCCATATCATAGTGTCACAATTTACTACAGGTACTTCACCTGGTATTCCACACATATGTATTCACCTGTACTTCATATGTAGACAGGGCCGTGAGCCATGATGGGCCCCTCTATTATCATTACTAGTGTTTGACCCGTCCTTTGTACGGGATCAGCGCGGCGTAAGAGGCATGACTTTGAAGCGTCGCCATTTTGAATCAGGATGGAATGTGACAATTTCAAGTAGCCTTTGTCACCCTCTTCTCAACAATCACAGAAAATTTCATACAAATCGGTTGAGGCGTTTTTTCGTGAGAGACCAACAAAAGGTCTATCAGCGTGACAGGCATACATGGTATAAATTTCATGTGAATGCAATGTGTAAAAATTTAGTAGAATTTTGTGTCATTTTTGGATCCCAAAAAAATAATAATGGAGCAGTTGTTGCAAATGTATAAAAATTATTAATAAATGGTCGATTCCGATGTAAAAAGTTGCGAAAAATCCAAATCTGAGAAAAAAATAACTGTAAAAGGTCGAAAATTCAATTTTCATTTTCCGTTCTAATGAAAGAGTTCAAATATGTGTGACGTCTGACGTCAGACTTCAGGCAGTTGCCTCGCTAGGTAGCGCCAGTATGCAAGCACGCTGGCGGAGGAGCAGAAAGAAATGCGCAGAAACATATGCGCACAAACACGTTAATGTGCTGCCTGCGAGGGAGCTTTGCTCGGGACGTTTGATGTGACGTCATCGTTTACGCGAGCGTATGCCGTGACGTCAGAGTTCAAGATTTACCGGTATTTTTATAATCGATTTATCTCGGGATCTAGAAGTCGTAGAAGAAAAAGAAAAATTCCGTTGTTCTTTATTTTTCCTACTTTTTGAATTTTAAATATCACCCAAGTAAGCGCAACTGTTCTATTGTGATCTTTTGGCAAAATTGATTCCCGCCTCTGCTGGTTTTGGGCCCCCCTGAGATACTTCGGCCCCGGGTGAATGGGGCCGTATAAAACCCCCCTGTGATAGACCGTGTAGGTGACATCCCTTGTTCTTTGCCTCATTAGATCTGCCATACATTGAACTATGTAATTATGTATAACTATTTACCTGTGTTATAACTATGCATATAGACATCAGATAGACACCTTCTACTTATTTACATGTACCTAGTTATGTATGAACCTTTACATTTTCCTTTGCCATTATACCTAACTTATTACCTATACCAAGGTATCTGGAGCACTTATATGTACCTACATCTGCTGTAACTTACTGATCTATAGGACCTATATAGGTACAGGATTACAGGTTACAGGGTGGTAGAGCCAAATATATTGGTAAATCGGACAACACCCCGTTTTCAAGATTCGTCCAACACGCGAAGTGCACAATCTATGAGGTGCCTTATATTTAAAAGTGACTAAGTGGGTTTCACACTAGACTTGCACACTGGAGATCACGGGTTCGATTCTAGGCAGAGTCTGACACCCATATTTATGAACAAAATGCTGGCTCTTAAGTTCGTGCTAAGCATAGTCTCAAGGCATTTGATTGGTCAATTCAAGAAAGAAGGAGGACAGGATAGGAGAAAGCCAGCCGTTCCGAGAACGAACATTATCCCATCAGGATAAAATCCGCCCCGGGCGGGAATCGAACCCGCGGCCTAGCGCTTACAAGGCAGACGCGCCACTAACCAAAAGCTAACTAGGCTGGCTTCTACTAACTTCAGAGACGGAAATTGTGAGGAAACGAGAACCTGCGTTTCTATGTAAGATTATATTTTGTGTTGTATGTTGTTGTGAGCGCCACAGAATAAATCAATTTTATTATTATTATTATTATTAATATTTATTAGAGTGTGCCAACATATAAATCAATTTTAACTTTTAACCTAATTTTATAAATTGGCCCTCCTTTGAATTGTTTTATGCTGGGAAATATAGGTGAAGGACATGCACACATTGAACACCCTATAACTGCAACAAAGTCCCAGTCCTTCCCAAACACCCTGTACGGTGTAGAATTTCTCAAAGCTCTCCGGATTTCCTTTTTTCTCTAACTTTCCCGAATTCCACCGACCAGTGATTCCAAGAAGCAAGGCCACAATGAGACCAAAGTACAGCAGAATCCAAAGAGAAATCAGGTGCATGATGCTGTTTAACAGCTACTCCTTTTTTCTCTAACTTTCCCGAATTCCACTGACCAGTGATTCCAAGAAGCAAGGCCACAATGAGACCAAAGTACAGCAGAATCCAAAGAGAAATCAGGTGCATGATGCTGTTTAACAGTGAGCGTTGAGCAAAGAGAAATACAAGCTCCGTTTAATTTTCATTTGGGAAAAAATAAAATTCTCACAAAATGCACACACACTACACTACTACTGGAAACCCCACTCCAGAGGCGTCCGGTAGTCCGGTAATTTTAGCCCAGAAAGAGACTTTTCATTCGTTCGAAATTGACCAACTAACTAGACTGGAATATAGGTAACTGGACACCACCGTCAATGGTGTCCATATTTACACCAGTAGCTGGAGTGCCTTTTGCCCAGCTTTATTAGATTTTGGATATCCTTGTGTTTTGTAGCAATAGCAACCCTGATTGTGGAGGTTGATTTTTGAATGGTTTTCATTTCCCTCACACGTTTCATGACACGTCGGTAAGTTGTATTTCCCTGTTTTCCAATATTTTCCCCAACTCACTCACTTACCACTTATTATTTGTTTGGGTGAGTTGCTTGTTGATTTACAACATCCTGTCTTCGGTTTGACTTATGGAATATGTCTACAAAGTAAGGGGGAGAACATAGAGGGGATGAAAGGAGAGGTAGTATTAGATGAAGAAAAAGGAGGAGGAAGAGGAGGAGGAAAAGAAGAATGAGGAGGAGGAGAAGGAAGGAGAGGAAAAAGGAAAGAAAGAGAGAGGAGAACAAAGTGAATAAGAAGGAGGAAGAGGAGAAGAAGAGGAAGACAAACATGAATAAGAAGAAGGAGAAGGAGAATGGAAAGAAAGAGAGAGGAGAACAAACAACATAACATGAAGGAGGAGGAGGAGGAGGAGACGAAGAAGGACGAGGAAGATATTCTTAATTTTAATTTCGTTCTAAGTGTTTTCCAAAGTCATTGATAATGGTGGAGGTGGAGAAATAATATAGGTTTGAGTGTGAGTGAGCATTTCAAGAGGGAGTGCGTTGTTATTTAGAAAATAGAATACGCAGGGAAAAATAGGTGTTTTTGTAATTTGTAAGAAAAAACAAGTGTTTTTGGAATATGTGAGGAATAAAATACAATAGGTGTTTTTGGAATACTTAGGGAACAAGATAGGCGTGTTTTTTTTAATTTATTTATTTATTTTTTTTTTCTTTGAAGCGCTTTAACTCTACGTACAGTAGGCCGTTCCCGTTGAAGGCGTTTTTGGTGGATGTGGTAAATTAACCAGTTATTAGAAATTGGGAGAGGATAGAGAGGGATGGAAGACCACGGGGTCTCCGGTGGTAGTATTTAGATGAGTGGATTCCTTGGCCTTTCTTTTTGTCCTTTACACTTCCCTCTAATAAAAACTTGCTTTTGACTCCTATAAATAATTTGATGTCAATTACCAATTTTTAAAATAACGCTTTTTTTGTTTTCAGAATTTCATCTGAATACCAGCCACATAGAAGGATAATCTGACAAGCATGTCAAATCAACATTTGGACATCCACAACAGCTTTTACGGCATAAGGAGAAATCGAGAAGATTGGTTCAATGGTAACGGGGGGAATCCAGCTCCTGAACTGTTCATAGGAAGGGATGTTCATGTCGACAGAGTAGACCCTAATAGCAGAGAGCCACTTGGATCTTACGCCATAAAAAATAGTAATCGAGAAGTAATCGAGAATGACAAGGACTTTGATTTGTATACAATCCAGCATCATGACTATAATGAGGATGTTGACAGAAATGTCCCAATATGGAATTCAGAGACATCAAGATTCGACACTTCTTACCAAATGCCTCGAATGTCGAAAAACTCCAACACATCAAAAAGGACATCACGAAATTTTAACAACAACTTTCAAGCACCTGAAGATGAAAATAAATCAAGTCATCTCAATGTTGGATTACCAAGGAGAATCAGCAATGGATTCGTTGACCCTAATAGAAATCATTTGATCCGAGCTGGCATAGAATATTTGAATGACTTGCCCAACAAAGCAGATATCTATTCAGACAAACAGAGAATTAATAATAGTGGCATTCAAAATGCTGAGAACAACCTTCCAGAGAGTTACCATCAGAGACACATTCTTTCAGGACAAAAAGAGTTCCAAGAAAGTTCCAGATCTATCCAAGAAGATTCACAACATGGAAGACAAAGTAGGAGTCTACACAAGCAAGCCAAAGAGACATACGAAAATTTACCAGAAACAATTATAAAAGGACTAAACGACATGTATGGTGCAAACTTCAGAGATGATGATCAATACACAAGAAGACATGGAAATAATTCAATCATGGATGCTGATAAAGATGGTTTTGCATCCAATCTTGCTTCAAAAGCCCTGTTACCGAAAATTTATTCAGATGACATAGATCTGATGAATCCAAAACCAATGACCGGGAGTGACCAGTTCAGGCCAGACCGACATTACGATACTCTTCCCCTCGTAGCGAAGAAATCGACAAGACCTTCAGTTCAAGATATGGAGAACAGTATGACCTTTGGAAGGTTTGACCCGAAAGCAGTAGGAGACAGTGATGCAATGTATAACACAAATGGTGATGTGTACGAAAGACAAGCCAATAAATCAGCAAGGAGACGCAGAAACGTTAGAAAAGATGAAAACGATACAGGTGCTTTTGGTGAGATGTCCCAAGAGCTTGTGAAAGACCAGACTGGAAAGGTTGCTACCAAAGTTATCAACGGAGCAGGTGATTCCGCTTGGAACAAAATATACGAACGTAATAAATCAGCAAGGAGACGCAGAAACGTTAGAAGAGATGAAAACGAAACAGGTGCTTTTGGTGAGATGTCCAAAGAGCTTGTGAAAGACCAGACTGGAAAGGTTGCTACCAAAGTTATCAACGGAGCAGGTGATTCAGTTACATCTCCCTCTTTCTCTCTCTCTCTCTCCCAATATGTCTCTTTCTCTACTTCCTCATTCTTCTTGTTTTCCTCTCATCTCTCTCTCTCCCTCTGGCCTCTTCTTCTCTTCTCTCACTCTCTCTCTCAAACTTGAAACTTGAAAACACACACAGGTCTAGTGTGTAAGTCATATGAGTGTGTACTTATAACAGTAACAAGTTGCAAATGTTAATAGCACACTTTATTAGACTAGAGGGAGAGAGAGAGAGCCCATAAAGTCTAGAGGTAAAGCAAGGTGGCTTTTAAAGAAGGATGGAGAAGAGAGGCATTTAAAAAGAGGAAGGTGCCTATACACAGAGAGAGAGAGAAAATTGAAGGAGGGATGGGGAGAAAGGGACAGGGAAATAAGAAGAAAGAGAGAGCAAAGAAAGGAGTGAGAGAGAGAGGTAAAAAGAAAAGGAGAGAGGAAAAATAGGAGCGAGGGAGAAAGAGCAAGGTAGAGAGGAAGGAGAAAAAAGAGGAGGGAGGGAGGGAGGAAAAGGAAGAGGAGAAAGAGAGGTAAGGAGAGGAGAGAAAAGAGGGGGGATGGAAGGAAGGGGAAAAGGGAGAGACAAAGAGGAGGGAGAAAGGGAGGTAAGGGAGAGATTTAGCGGCTTTATTTCCTCATAAAAAAACAGCATCTGTTGCTCCTCTAGTTTTATGATGTCGCAAAATATTGCCACCTATAAACCCACGATAAATAGAAAGATCAAATGCACATTTATATTACCTACACGAGAATAGAAAGGTACCTAATACTCACATGAGCCTATACCTATAATATGCCCTCTAGTAAACAGATGTCTTTGGTGAAACTTTAAATGTCTGAAACAGTTTCTAGTCAGTCTTTACTTCTAAAAGGCTATATTGTCTCTAGGAAGCGGGTTCAATTCCCGCCCGGGGCAAACTTTAATATCCGAAACAGAATAAATAAGGTTCGTTCTCGGTACGGCTGGCTTTCGCCTATCCTGTCCTTCTTCCCACTTCGATTTCGGAACGATAAGATCTCTCTAAAACCTCCTTTCATTCAATGGAGCAATTGCAAATGGGTAAAAATTATAAATAAATGGTCGATTCCTATGTAAAAAGTTGGGAAAAATTCAAATCTGAGGTCAAAACTCCGAAAATATAACCGTAAAAGGTCGAAAATTCATTTTTATCTAATGAAAGAGTTAAAAAATGTGTGACGTCAGACTTTACGCAGTTGTTTTTTTCGTCCGTTAGGTAGCGCGCTAGCGGAGGAGCAGAAATTACTGCGCAGAAACGTATGCGCACAAACACATTAATGCGTTGCCTGCGAGGGAGCTTTGCTCGGGACATTTGATGTGACGTCATCGAGTACGGGAGCGTATGCCGTGACGTCAAAGTTCACGATTTACCGGTATTTTTTAAATCGATTGATCTCGGGATCTAGAAACTATGGGAGCGTGTGTTGTGACGTCAAAGTTCACGATTTACTGGTATTTTTTAAATCGATTTATCTCGGGATCTAGAAGTCGTGGAAGAAAAAGAAAAAATCTGTTGGTCCTCATTTTTCCTGCTCTTTGACTTTGAAACATCACCCAAGTAAGCGCGACTGTCCTATTTGGTTATTTGGACATCACAGTGCTTTCTCCTTCTCCAAATCCTGGAACGAATCCCACCGATAACACAGGATTGAAGAGGAAGGATAATTTTTCCGCCATATTTTTCTATGCGATATTAAAAAAAACGTAAAAAAATATAATCAGCCGCACAGACTAGATGTCTGTGAAAAAAAGCATTTAAATATGTCTGTACACAAGTTTTTATCAGGACTCTTTTCCTCCCTCTTCCTCCCTTATTCCTGTTCTCCATCTCTCCCTCTTCCCTTCTTCCCTCCATTCTTGTCAACAAGGGGGATTTTTTATTTATTGTTATATCTATTTTTTCCCTCTTTTTATATTATGTATTTTTTTTTTTTTTTTTTTTTTTTTTTGCGGAAATTATGCGGAGGTGTGTTTGGCAAACAATTTTGTTGTCGGTATAAGTTGTGTTCAGATTTTTGTTTGTACAAAAAAAGTACCTGTGGAGATAACACTTAAACAAGTGTTTGTCAGGACTATCTGGTCAAAATGGCTGTCATCTGGAGAAGTGACACTTTCAAGGATTTACTGGATTTATTTAGATCTTTACTGTTTGTTGTATCTCTAGGTACTTAGGTACATTTATCTTACACATTGAAAATGAAATACTATAGTCTCTGATATATGTATAGTTCTAAAAAAACCTTCATAAAGTATCTTTTGAAGTGTCTGAGCACGATTTTTGTCTTTTGTGGATAGGTATCCTTCACCATTTCTGTTTCTAACCAACTTCAACAGTCAACATTCTCAACAGAATACTTATAACAGCTACTACAGAATCTACACCTAGCACCAGAAGATTCAACTCATAGTCCCAATTAATTTCCATTGATTAAACAACTCTCCTTGGCAAACAAAATTTAACGAAGCTCGTAGATTATTTAGTGCAACAAACAAAAAGGCTTTGCAAATTGGGCCTTGGTTATCCGTTTAAGCAAATAACAAATATTAAAAACTACAAAGGAAAATAAATAATAATAAGTTGAACAATTTTAATTAACAAAATAATAATTGTTGTAAATAAACGCCTAAGATTCCTTCTTAGTAAATGGAGAGAATATGCAAGTGAAAACATTCACTGGGCTCGATTTTGCATAAATATCTAAAAAGGTTGAAAATTGTTTCAGTATATGCTTTGTTTAACAAAATACTGGGTGGTGTAGGTATATCTAGTATTGAAAATCATAAAAATAAAAAAAGTGACCATTGGAAATTTCAGCCGATTACATTAAGGTATGTCCACACATAATCGACCGGCCGTGGCCGTCGATCGATGTCGACTGAACCGTCCACACTGCGTCGACAGCATAGATTCACCTCGTCAATGGACGACAGGTCGACTATTTGGACATACCTTTACATTCCATCTTATAGGTAAGGAAACTAAAAATATAGTGGAGCCTCGAGTGAACTTCGGTAGATATAAAATTATAAACAAAGACTCGATATTACGAAATAGAACCATTTCCCTTCCTTTCCATCAATAAAGAAAAAAACCTCGAACGTAAACTTGTTATCTAGTTTCTGATTAAACCGGTTTGTAAACAAAATGTACAATTTTTTTTTCAAGCAAAGCTTTCGAGACGCTCTTGACCTTGACATGACGTAAATTTTCATGTTTCTACTGCGACTCGAACCCTAGCACCCCAGGTTACGAGTCCAACATTCTAACTCGGAACTACCACTCTGTAAGTCTGTACTCTGGGGTTGGACCACTCTGTATGGAAGATTTCTGCCAAGGTATACATGTGTGTATTGTTATTTAAAGAAGTTAAACAAACAGAACATTCTCACATGTAAGGGCTAAGGGCTGGGTAAATGGCTAGGAGAAGGGCTAAGGGCTGGGTAAAGGGGGGAAGGTTACACTGTTTTAAATTGTTTAAAATTAATTGAAAATATTCACGTATGCTTCCAGCCTTGGGCAAGAAGAGAGGAAGGGGTTAAAAGGATAAGCGTACAAAAGTAACCCTCAGTTTAACCCCCTTTCGATCGTATTAACCCGAAGACCCCCATATTTGTTTTTCTGCCTCCCTTTTTAAGGTCAGGCCCTTTATAGGAAGGTGTGAGCCCTTTTTTATCTGGTTTATTGGCAATATTTCATACGTAACCAAAAGTTATTAATCAGTTGGAATCATTTAAATAAATGTCTAATGTGGAAAGGGGCTTTTAATTTGAGCCTTTTTAAGTCATTTTTCAGCTTTCCCATCTCTCTCCCTCCCTCTCTCTCTCTCTCTCTCTCTCTCTCTCTCTCTCTCTCTCTCTCTCTCTCTCTCTCATTCTTTACAATGTTAACATCGAAGAATTTCATACAAGGAGGGCCCTACTCAGGCGCTTAACTGGGGAACATGGCATTGATTGAAGAATTCTATGCAAGGAGGTTCTCGCTCAGGCCCTTTTTGGACAAAGTTACTTTTTTAATGCGAGATCTATTTACTCCTTCATGCACTGAGCGCTCTATCTCCGAAGCTCCAACACCTAGAATGCTGAAATTTCCTGAGTTCCTGACTTCCTGATAGTCCTAATACTGCAATAAGAGACGATTTTACCGATATCTAAGTCTGCACCTTTTAATACCCAGTCAAATCGGCCAAAGTATACCATTTCTGTATGTCAGCAAATATTCCAACCTTTAGGGTCATTTCCCCTTTATTAGAACCCATTAAGCATTTTTATCCCCTAAAGGTTTAAAGGTCCCTCAAGAGGAGAGTCATTTTCATAAAAATGAACAGCTGTAATTTTTTATCGGAATTGATTCCAGCAGAGCAGGTCGATAAGGAATGTCTAATATAGTGAACTTAAATGGTAAACCCAGTAAAGTGTTGTCTATTATGCTGATAATGACACTTCGAATGACACAGCAGGTCAGAATGTCTGGGTTTTTTATCGGAATTGATTCCAGCACAGCAGGTCGATAAGGAATGTCTAATAGTGAACTTAAATGGTAAACCCAGTAAAGTGTTGTCTATTATGCTGATAATGACACTTCGAATGACACAGCAGGTCAGAATGTCTGAAGATAAGGTTAGGTTTCTAGGTAAATGGTCAAATATTGGGGTCAATTCCGTCAATTCGATATTATGGAACTCCAATGCAGTTGGTAGAAACTTGAAATATGAAAAAGTATCCGAGATATTATGCATTGCAAGTCTCATAATCTCATAGCTATGTAGGTAATATCACTGTAGCGTTGAATTGGAACACAAGAAATGGTCAATACCTATGAAAAAAATACATAGAGAATGAAATTCTGATCATTTGATGAAACTCAAAACTTCTCGCCCATCTGATGAGAGGCATACTACGGGATGGGCATGCTATGACACAGGCTACAAGCGTCTAATGTAGCAGTTGTTCCATTGCTACGAAATAAAAACGGCGGTGGAACACTCATCTTTTTAAAACAAAACTTCTGTTTTATTTCCGAGAATTCCGAGTTTACGTACCTACTTCTTGTTTTTACGTGTTTGTGTTGACCCGGTTAGACTTGTGCGCTACATTTATTCAAAATGGTTATGAAGAAGTTGAATGAATTGACATGCAAGGAGTTAGTTGCCCAGTTGAAATCTCGTGGACTTTCTCATTAGTTTAGATTTAGATTTTCATCAAACGTCTTGGGAAGTTCGAAGTACGAGTAAAATTTCCTTTCTTTTCTCCTTATAAGAATCGTTTCTCTACCCCTTTTTCCTCTCCCCATAAGAAATGCAGTTAATGGTTCTCTTATTGCTCCCCCAGACATCAGACACGTGTCAGAGAAATTTTCATTAATAATATAGAAAACTCACGGGCACTATATTTTAATAAGGGACTTTCAATAGGACAGGGAAGGCAATTTTAGGGGTTAGGGGGAAGAGGGAGGCCCTATTTTAGAGGAAGAGAGGGGACGCTCTATTTTAGGGGGAGAAGAGGGGGGCCCTATTTTAGAGGAAGAGAGGGGACGCTCTATTTTAGGGGGAGAAGAGGGAGGCCCTATTTTAGAGGGAGAGAGGGGACGCTCTATTTTAGGGGGAGAAGAGGGACGCACTATTTTTCGGGGGAACGATGGAATTCCGTGTGGTCGAAAGTCACGCAGCTTCGAAAAGGGGGAACTTAAGTTGAGTTTTCACTTTAATTTTTAAATTATAGGTGTCCTAAACTTTCCCTTTGATTGACGAGGCAATGGACTCTCTACATCAGAGTCTACTCTACAGTTTGATATGCTTCGGTATTAAGTAGGTACTTATACCTAAGTACGACACACTGCAGGAGTAAGACTCACTGCAGGAGTAAGATACACTGCAAACCCAACTCTCCATTAAAAGGTCTTATCGTCCCGAAATCGAAGAGAGAAAGAAGACAGGATAGAAGAAAGCCAGCCGTTCCTAGAACGAACCTTATCGGTTTAGAATAAAATCCGCCCAGGACGGGAATCGAGCAAGCGACTTAGCGCTTACGAGAATGAGGTTCAGTTTTCTTCTTTGCTCACTCAAGTCCAATTTGTAAAGGAGTAGCTTGGTTTGGATTTTCATTAGTTTTAATTTAATTCTCACACTTTCGCCCCAAAGCAAAGAACTAATTTTGCACATAAAATTTAACGACCTACCTCGGTAAAGTGGTTTTACACATTAAAAGCTTTTTTTCCTACCTCTTTTTCTCCTATTTTTCTCCTTTTTTTGTCCTTCCTTCTCCTCCTTCCTCTTATCTCTTCTTCCATCTTCTCCCTCATTTCCTTCATTCCTCTCCGCGTTGTTCTCATTTACTCTTTTTTCCTCTCTTTCACCTCCTCTTCCGTATCTTCCTTCATCTTCACACCACCACTTCTTCTTTTTCCTCCTCTCCTTCTTCTGATTCTTCTTCTTCCTCTTCCTCCTTTCTTCTTCTTTTCCTCCTCCTCTCCGTTATTTTCATTAACGGGCGTTAAACGGCTCTACGTGTAGTGTACGATCAGAACGATAATTACGTTTTCAACAACAACGTTTTAACCGTTTGCTCAATCGTTTTAAATGAGTTGAATTGTTGGATTTTTCGTTTTACTTTTAATTTCCTTACCAAGGCATGTTTGTGATTTGTAGATATCCCTTTTACAATTTGAGAGGGAAAGAAATGAAAAAGAAGAAAAATCAATTGTTGGGGTAAAGAGTCTTTCACCAATAGACACTTATTCAGTCAATTATTGGCAGAAAACCATCAAATAATTAGCAGAAAATCATGAAAAATTGACAGAAAGTCCAGAAGATTGACAGAAAATTGTCAATAACTGGCAGAAACACATGAACATTTGGCGTAACGCGTAACTTATCAATAGTTGGCATATAAAACCATCAATACTTGGCCGTTGGCCAAAAACCGTCAAAGTAACTCGAGACATCTAAGTGTCGAGGATAAGTTTTTTCCTCTCTTTCACCTCCTCTTCCGTATCTTCCTTCATCTTCACACCACCACTTCTTCTTCTTTTTCCTCCTCTCCTTCTTCTGATTCTTCTTCTCCTCCTTCTTCTTCTTCTTCCTCCTCCTTCTTCTTTCTTCTTCCTCCTCCTCCTTTTCCTCCTCCTCCTCTCCGTTATTTTCATTAACGGGCGTTAAACGGCTCTACGTGTAGTGTACGACCAGAACGATAATTACGTTTTCAACAACAACGTTTTAACCGTTTTGAATCGTTTTAAATGAGTTAAACTGTTGGATTTTTCGTTTTGCTTTTAATTTCCTTACCAAGGCATGTTTCTGATTTTGTATCCCTTTTACAATTTGAGAGGGAAAGAAATGAAAAAGAAGAAAAATCAATTGTTGGGGTAAAGAGTCTTTTACCAATAGACAGTTATTCAGTCAATTATTGGCAGAAAACCATCAAATAATTAGCAGAAAACCATGAAAAATTGACAGAAAGTCCAGAAAATTGTCAATAACTGGCAGAAACACATGAACATTTGGCGTAACGCGTAACCCATCAATAGTTGGCATATAAAACCATCAATACTTGGCCGTTGGCCAAAAACCGTCAAAGTAACTCGAGACATCTAAGTGTCGAGGATAAGAACAGGAAGGACTTCTTTTTATATTCTCTAGCACCTGGAAGAAATGTCTATCCTGAATCAAATTCATAATTCAGGATGTTCAGGAGTTAGGTATCACATCCGCAATTCAGGAATCAGATCATTAATAATACGAAGATTTTTCCAGTTTGTTTTTTATTTACTTTTCTATTTCTTTCCTCTTTCTTTTCCTTCTTCTTCTTTTTTCGTTCTTTTCTTTTCTAAAGATACATTTTGGGAAATCTATGTAGTGACATGAGCTGTCAACTACTTACCCGGCTGGTGAACAAAATATATTGCACAAAGCTTGATCTCACTGTTTTACCATCATGATAAAAGAGCAATATCGTTAGTTGTCTGCGTTCTGCGTTGAGGACAAGCCAATTAAACATGGCTAGAGACCATCACCCTGGTGTAGGGCTGATAAAAGAGATATTTTCTCTATTTTGTCCTCACCTTTCGACTATAGCTAAATCGCTACAACAACAACAACAACAACAACAACAACAACAACAACAACAACAACAACAACAACAACAACAACAACAACAACGATGTCGAAGTTTTGTCACATCCACCAATTCAACTCACTTTTGACTAGATTTACATGAATTACAAATGTCCACCTCGAAAGGAAGGTACAAAAATTTCCATGTCGGTGTTCTAAATCGAACCTCAGCCCTCAAAATTACAGGTCCCCCATTCTACCTCTAAGCTGTAATGGGGATATTGGGGATGGTTCACTCTCTACAGTTATCATATCAGACTTCTTATTTGTATATTGTTAGTTTGTACCTAGCACATCCTCCAGTGGTTTGATATGGGTGAGACAAGCCACATGTACGAGAATTAGGAAGACAGGTGGCATGCGGGCTCAATAATTCACACCCTCCCTGTGCCAAGACAAACTTTATGATTTGACTTATTCATGCTGTTCCTCCAAACACAAGGTGATTGAAAAAGAGAGGGACTTGAATAAATTTAGAAAATCTATGTATGTACCATTGTACCTGTTGTACCTAAGTTATTATTATACTAGATACCTACCTAAAGATAACTATAGAGAGTTTTTGCAACCAAAATTTTAGCGTTCCGTTACCTGAAGTCTTTAACGTTATTTGACGAAAGAGTTCAATTAACGGGACGCTAATTTTGGTTGCAAAAACTCTGTATTAATCACAAGCGGTCAAATTTTCTTGACTTGGCGGGACGGAGCGCTGGCGCGCTCCTTAATCATCAAATTTAATTTATTTTCAGTGAATTTGAACTGCCGTTTCTGTGGGTATTTCACAGCAATACTGATGTGGACCTTTTTTTTTCGAAGAGGTATGATCTGTAGCTGCCAAGGTCTTATCGTTCCAAAAGCGAAGAGAGAACGACAGGATACTAGAAAGCCAGTCGTTTCCTGATTTTCTCATCCCCCTGTTAACCACACATATCGAGATACGTTTGGAAATCTTGGGGAGTTTGTAGAAAATGAATGGTTAACCAAGATGATAGGTGAAGTTTTAGAAATGATAGGTGTGATGTTAAGCTTCAAATTGACACCCAGAGATTTTCCCAAGATCCTTTGTGGCATTTATATTTCATTGCGACGTTGCCA
>NW_007378997.1:0-37373 GCF_000475195.1 Diaphorina citri
ACTACATACCAAATTTCAAGTCTCTAGCTTATACCGTTCCCGAGATATTGTTAAATTACACCGAAAACCGCCAAAAAGGGGTAAAATGCCGCCAACCGTTGTACCGGTCTTAACCAAAAGTTTCGTGTTGCATCCTTGTCACATTTGACAGCTACATACCAAATTTCAACTCTCTAGCTCTCACCGTTCTCGAGATATTTTGTTTCCAGACAGACACACAGACACACGGACACACAGACAGACAGACAGACAGACAGACACACACACACACGGACCAATGGCTGAAACTTTGGATTTAGGCTCTAGGGACCTCAAAACGTGTCGCTGAACTTCAATACAAGTACTTGAATAAGTAAAAGTAAGTACCTACTTAATCGTCGTCTTCGAGGACACCATGGCAAAAGTACCTACTTACCAACTTGATTAAGATGGCAAAATTTTCAAGGTACTTAGGTACCTACCTACCTATTTGTGTACCTACTTGGGTGAGAATAAATAACCTTGCAATTTGCAATCGGAAGTAAAGGAATTTTAATTTTGTTAAGCATGAAAGGTTTGTCACAAATGTCTTGCTCTCTTTGTGTTGTTTTCACGAGGCTGATCCTTCTCCTAGAGAGCCAGCACCACGAGGAGGTCCTGTCACCCATCCAAAAAACCAACGGGCACGACGTAGCTTAACCAACCTACATTCAACATCTTTTTACTTTCCGAGTTATCTTACAACCTCTGGCTTATTATTTATCTGATTGTATGCAAACCTGAATGCAAGAACCTTAGCGTCAGGTTGCAACACAATAATATGAAAGGAAAACTACTCCCAATGACCTTGAAGTGGGAAGATGCTGCCGGTAGATATTATAGCTGGCAGGCAAGAAATTAAAATCCCAGGTACAATTACCGATAAGAATTTTGCTATACAATACAGGGTGTTCAACAATGACCTAACCTATAGGCTATAGGCCATAAGAAGTTAACCCTTTTAAGTTTGGCCTGATCAAAGTTTAAATACTTGAGTAGGTATTGTTCTTGTTGACTGGGTAATGTAAGTAAAGGACTTGTGAAGGAATTGATCACTAGGTCATTTTCTTCAACTTGAGTATTGTTTCATGACAGAGTTTCATCAGTGATTGACCTATAGAGTTATAGACAATGGGGCATTAACTCCTTCAAATCAATTTTGTCCACTAAAAACCTGAGCAGTTGTCACTTATGTAAGTAGTGAGTTAGTGACGTTATAGATAGGCTTGCCAAATATCCGAAATGTCGATTCGGGACGCGACCCCGAAGTTGTAAATTGTTAGGGGGGGGAAATGCGTAAACGGTAAACCTAGAAAGTTAGTTAAGTTAAAAAATTCGGGACAAAACGCCCCAAAATGAAAAACTGAACGGGACGCCGGGACACCCCCTGAAATTCGGGACTGTCCCGGCCCATTCGGGACGTTTGGCAAGCCTACGTAGTTATAGACCCATTGAAAAAACACAGTTAAGTCCTTGCTTGCTTTGTTGGCCTGGTAAAAGTTTCAAGTTATTTCATAGGTAGATAACAAATTTCCATCAATTTTCTTCAAAGTGTCTCTTAAAGTTGAATTGATCCCCAAGGATATAATAAAGCCTTGGTCTGTCTACTAGGCTCCCCTTTTACTTTAGGAACTTGAAAATGGTTCTCTTCAATACAAGTTTACTTCTTAGGTCAGACCTCTGTACAATACTACATAATTTACATGGACTACATAATTATTTACATAATGTTACATAATTATTTACATAGGGCTGGAAAACCATATGGCACCCTCAACTGTTTTACATATTGATAGGTCCGCACGTTTACCTTATGAGTACTTACCTACTGATGAATAATGTTTCTTTTTCAGCCTTGGATAAAATCTTGAAGTTTAATAATAGGTAAAAAATACCTACATATATCATTTCTTCACCTCATTTTACTTTTACTACCGGCTGGAACTAATTTTTCACAAAGTTTTAAGGAGAGAGGGAAAGAGCAAGATAAAGAGGGAGAGAAGAGAAGAGAGAGGGGAGGAAATAAGGTAGATAGATACCTACATACATATATTTAAGTACTTGCTATCTCTTCCTACTCATGTAGGTAACTTCAACCCAAAGTTGTGACTTTGCCCAGAAATTAATTGCCTACCTATCCCTAAAGGGGGTTTAGCTAATGAACTAATCAACCATGTGAACATTGTAAACAGATATCAAAGTGTTCTTTTTCGCGCCCAGGGCGAACTTCATCCTGAAAAGACAAGTTCTGTTCTCGGAACGGCTGACTTTTTTCTACCTCGTCCTTTTCTCTTCGATTTCGGGACGAAAAAACCTCCGTTCTTACATCTCCCTCTATGAAAAGTGTGCTTGTAATAAACAGATTACAATAAGGTGTAAATTTGCAATTGAAATTTAGATCCCTAAGCCAGTAGGTAAGTAGTGTACCTACAGTAAGTCTTCTCAAGTAAGTAAGCAGGTATCTCACATCTTGCGATTTCCTGAACATGTAACGGTGATTTTATCTGACAAGAAGACACTGTGTTAATAATAAATACTTAACACACCGTGTTTCCATCTTAATACCTATTTACTTAAAGTACGACTTACGAGTAAGTAAGTAAGTACTTACTTAATTTCAATGTGAGACTCGTTCATTGCTTTGAGTGATTTCTTCTTCTTTTTAATCTCGCGGGGGCATCTTGTTTTGTATACCTCTACTTAGGTATTATTTTATTATCTTACCAGAGGTATGGTGAGAAATTTTATCTTCAATCTCAACCAATTCCCCGTTCAACCCCCAAATAAACAGTAAACAATTTCTTAAACAGTGAATCCGTGAACATTGTGAACAACTACATATAGGTAATACCTAACGTTTTACAGATGAACTATAATTGAATGTGTAGGTATGATATCACCAGAAAACAAGAGGACGTTAGGCTTGTTGGTACGGTTGCAAATCTTCACCCGACGAGTAGGGAAGCGCAGGTTCGACTCCCAGTCGAGGCAGAAAATGTTCCATATAGTGGCCTCCCAACCTTAGCAGTCAGCTGTTGTGATTCTGTTTCTTTCTCATAGCACAAATTTCTCCCGCACCCACCCACCCATTTCTCTCTCTCTCTTGCTCTCTCCTTCCTTGCGCTCTCTCTCTCTCTCTCTTCCGGTGTGCCTAGTTGCATGATTTTTTTTCCTTCCTATAGGTACATACATATTGCAAGTCTTTCCTCTAAGTACCCTACATTAAGCATAGGAAGCTTTCTTGTACATAGAATGAACTAGGCATTAAATACCACCCCAATAAGTCTCCTAAGGAGAAGAATTTTGGCTGACATACGTCTTCGCCACTGGCTAAGTAAAGGGTTTCTTCTTCTTTTTAATCTCGCGGGGGCATCTTGTTTTGTATATCTAGGTATTATTTTATTATCTTACCAGAGGTATGGTGAGAAATTTTATCTTCAATCTCAACCAATGCCCCGTTCAACCCCCAAATAAATAGTAAACAATTACTTAAACAGTGAATCCGTGAACATTGTGAACAACTATAGGTAATAACTAACGTTTTAGAGATGAACAATAATTGAATGTGTAGGTACTGTAGGTATAAGATCACCAGAAAACAAGAGGACGTTAGGCTTGTTGGTACGGTTGTAAATCTTCACCCGACGAGCAGGGAAGCGCAGGTTCGACTCCCAGTCAAGGCAGAAAATGTTCCATATAGTGGCCTCTCAACCTTAGCAGTCAGCTGTTGTGATTCTGTTTCTTTCTCATAGCACAAATTTCTCCCGCACTCACCCACCCATTTCTCTCTCTCTCTCTCTCTCTTGCTCTCTCTCTCTCTCTGGCTCTCTCTCTCTCTTGCTCTCTCTCTGCCTATGGTTGTCTGTTGGAGTCAGACACAGTTGTGTAGGATCAGCCAATATCTCGCAACTTGGGAGAGAGAGAGAGAGAGAGAGAGAGAGAGAGAGGAGGGGGGCCAATATCTCGCAACTTGGGAGAGAGAGAGAGGGGGGGGGGGCAGAGTATACCGTCGCAATATGAGAAACAGAGAAAACCCACACACACAAAGAGTATCATGTAACCCGTTTGTGGTCCATTGGTGTCCGAGTGTCCATCTGTCCCGTGGACAAGGCTAAGAGGTACGTCCACAACTGTACACTATGCTATGGTCGAATTGGTCGATCCACATCGACTTTAAATTCTGGAAACCCCCTACCAAAAGATTGTGGTGAAAAAAAGGCCTCTTGCGCCGTACCTAAAGGCCCTACCGGTGACCTGAAAATTGAGTAAATTTTCTTCCGTGTGGAATGTGTGCGGTGAAAAAAACAGACAGAAAGATGAGCTAAATGCTGAATCGTTGAGTTAAAACTGGGACCTCTCTGCGTTCGATCAACGACTTTAAATTCTGGAAACCCCGTCCGTACCAAAAGATTGTGGTGAAAAAAAAAGCCTCTTGCGCCGTACCCCCGTACCTAAAGGCCCTACCGGTGACCTGAAAATTGAGTAAATTTTCTTCCGTGTTGAATGTGTGCGGTGAAAAAAACAGACAGAAAGATGAGCTAAATGCTGAATCGTTGAGTTAAAACTGGGACCTCTCTGCGTTCGATCAACTATCGAGTAAGAAGTTCATGCCTAGAAATTTGGTTGAGAAATCGTAAGGGCTAAAGATTTATAGTACCAATATATTTTGTACCCAATCAGAGAAGGTTTCTCATGAACCCGATCTGAAATTTATAAATTCCTCTTCAGTCGTCACGATATGAACAATAATATACCTATAGCTACCCAGGTTTTTGGTTTTGTTCTGGATTTGGATCATCCTAATTGTCATTTTTGGTGCTCTGAGTTTCGGTAACGAAATACATACCTATTGGAAATGAGTGGTTCGAAAAAATTGACGAATAACAATTTTTTTGAAGAGGTTTGATAGAGGGAAGAAAGACAGGCTAGGAGAAAGCCAGCCGTTCCGAGAACGAACATTATCCGATCAGGATAAAGTCCGGCCCAGGAATGGAAACCGTGACTGAGCGTTTACAAGGCAGACGAGCTACCTTCCAAGCAAACTAGGCTGACTACATAGATTTAAATTCGAAGTCGTCTTCCCAATGCATTTGCTAATGTGGCCAGTATAATCTCTCTTTACCTTTTTATTAGTAACCAGGTAAGCACCACATGATATGGACAAGGCGACTTATTTACCCATTCTAGCATGATATACCTACCTAGCAATCAGCAGTTACTGCTAACGACCATCGGCATCGTCTTCTGGCATAGTAACATACATAGTTCATGTAATTTCTCTACAATGCGCACTACTGTGATGATGGCACATACCTATTTGAGTGCTTAACTACTTCTTCTTAGTGTGCCATGTCCATTACTGGACGTTGGCGATCAAATTGGCTAAATCATTATTATCCACCACTTTAGCAAACAGCGTTGAATTAGATTCCTGGAACCATTCTCTAAGATTTTGCATCCATGATTTCCTTTTTCTACCTCTTCCCCTACTCCCCTTAACTTTCCCCTTAAGAATACGAAGCAGTATACCATATTTATCTGGGTGTCTCGATATATGTCCAAGATATTGAAGCTTTCTAGTCTTTATAGAGCCGGAGCTGAGGTACATTTTTTCTACCTCATAAGGTACAAAATTTTCTTCCTATGGATCTGATGGGGGTTGGCGAGTAATATAGATGCTTAAATATTATGTCTCATAGCTCACAATGAGTAGATTTTTCGGTTATGTCCATACGCCTGTAGGGTGCCTACTTGTTGAGTTGTTTTCAGTGGCGAAATTGAGGTAAAAGAAAGGAAGAAAAGAAGTTTTCGGTGTGCCTAGTTGCATGATTTTTTTTTTCCTTCCTATAGGTACATACATATTGCAAGTCTTTCCTCTAAGTACCCTACATTAAGCATAGGAAGCTTTCTTGTACATAGATATTTGACTGTTCGTTGAACCTATTGTGACTGGAGCGAGCTGAACGGATAGTGGGAATCGGATTTTACCAATTAGAGATCATCAGAATCTCAAGTCGTGCTAAAGTGTTACCAAATGACCAGACTTTTGAGACGTACCTAGTGTATCCCTACCCTAAAGCCCTAACTACATTGGTACAGTATACCTACCCTAACCCCTAACTAAAACTACCTAACATTTTAGATTCAGATAACTATCATGACTGGTGGTAGACTTGTGTGCAGCAGATTCCAACTTTGCATGCAAGACTTGCAAGGGAAAGGGAAAGATTTAGAAGGAAAAGATTGAGGATTAGAATATTGTTCCAATGCACCACCAACCTCATAGAACAGCAATAAACGAAAACGATATAAGGGCTGGAAAACCATATGGCACCCTCAACTGTTTTACATATTGATATTGTCCGCACGCGTTACTTTTTTATGTACCTTATAGATGCTTAAATATGTCTCATACCTCACAATGAGTAGATTTTTCGGTTATGTCCATACGCCTGTAGGGTGCCTACTTGTTGAGTTGTTTTCAGTGGCGAAATTGAGGTAAACGATTGTATCCCTCATCTGGATAATCCTAGACATGCGATAGTCGAATAAATAAAAATATGGAAAAAAGAAGGAGGAGGAGGAGGATAAGAAGGGGAAGGAGGAGAAGGAGGAGGAAGAGCAGAAGGAGGAAAAGGAGAAGAAGAAAATAGGATAAGGAAAGTAATATATGTATGTATGTTTTTTTTTTCCCCTTTTTTCAAAGGCTCTTAGATATTATCATGATGATAACAATAGTATTTTGTCTACGGTTTGATAACACCTTTTTTTTGTCTGTCTGCTTATTTATATTTATTTTATGGAAGATTTTCGTGCGCTTTGAAATCGATTCAGCAGAAAGTAGAATACAAGTATGTACATGAAAAATGGCACTTACGAAGAATTACTTATCCCTAATACTACTCAGACATTATTACAGAGGACTCAAATGCCCTTGTGTCTTTAAAATATTAAGAATAATTGGCGAAGGGGGGTTGCTGGTGTATTCTGATCCCGAAACAATCAACAACCCTTTACTTAACAATGTAGTTTGAATGAATGCCTAAACAAATCTCATGAGAAGTTTTTTTTTATTGGACTGAAGTGAACAAAAAGTGCCCAATACAGAATGTATCAGCTATGATAATTGCATGTGTAATCTGTTAAATATCTGTAAACTCCATAATTTAAGAATAACCACTTACTTACTGTTCTACTATAACAGGGTTGTCCAACCTTAGGGCACCCGAGGGCCGCAGGAGACCAAGGTAGAGAGTTGGCGGGCCGCAAAAACTCAACTCACGGGGGGGGGGGGGGGGGGCGGGGGGTGAATGGGATGGGATATTCGACTCTTTTTGAATATTCGAATACCACGATTCGATTCTTTTCAAATATTCGACTCAAAGAATCGACTCTAAAAGAATCGCGATTCTTTTGTAGGCGGGGGAGACTAAAATGGGGAATGAAAAAACAAAACTAAAAACAACTAAAATTGTAGTTGTACAGGGCACGGCAACGTAGGTACAACCTCGACTCTTCAAAGAATCGCGACTCTTCAAAGAATCGCGATTCTTTGAATTTAAGAATCGCGATTCACGATTCTTTTGAAATATTCGACTCTTTGAATCGACTCAGAGAATATTTACCCATCCCTAGTCGTTATCAACTCGCGTGTTTTCTTAGAAGTTTACCAAGTTCTTAAAGCACTTAAGTTATGAATCAAAATGTAGTTAATTCTTTAGAAATAATTAAAATGTTCATTCAAAAATACCTGTATCTGTTTGTCGGATAAGTTACGCTACGTAGGTATGTAAGTACTTAAGTAAGTAAGAATTAAGTTCATTATTGTTAAACATGAATGCTCGTTACAAATGGCTTTCCCCGATTAAGTAGGTACCTACTTAATACATCTCGAATTTCGATAAATTTCATGACTTGGACTCGAACCACCAACGTCCAGATTCGAAGTCCACCGTGCTAAAACAACTCACTGAGGTTGGCCAGTTCGAAAACTAATCCGGGGGTCGAGAGACTTTATCCACACCCTGTATTGGAATGAATGGGAAGGCACAATCAAAATGAATAGGCGAATGACTTTGAAAATTTCAACTTTCCATTTTCTTCTTCTTCTTTGAGTTTTTCTCTTTTTTTTTCTCATTTTTATTGTGCGACGAGACAAAAGTTGACATTTTTATGAGCTTTTCTTTCCGCCTTGTTGTTTTTCCGGCGGATATTTTATGGCAAAAACTTATCCGGGGGTCGAGAGACTTTATCCACACCCTCCCTGTATTGGAATGAATGGGAAGGCACAATCAAAATGAATAGGCGAATGATTTTGAAGAAAATTTCAACTTTCCATTTTCTTCTTCTTCTTCTTCTTCTTCTTCTTCTTTGAGTTTTTCTCTTTTTTTTTTTCATTTTTATTGTGCGACGAGACAAAAGTTGACATTTTTATGAGCTTTTCTTTCCGCCTTGTTGTTTTTCCGGCGGATATTTTATGGCATAATATTCTAAATCCAAAGCATTTAGATAAAGTACAGTTGTTTTATTGAATGAACGAAGAGAGTTCCCAAGTTTTAAACTTGAAGATTTCAAGTATGTAATTAAAAGGAAATTTTCTTGTTGGATACCTAAGAACCCCTGCGTTGAGGTTCTTTTCGGAAAATTCATTGTTTTGCAATAACTCCAGAATGATTAGGTATGACCAAATTTCAATGACATTTGGCAAACAAAGGTAGAAACACACTACTCTCCTCAAGTGACGTGAGATCACGTTAGATCACATGAGTCATGGTCATTTACCTGACTTACCTATTACCTAATATCCGTTAAGCCGCCAAGACCTGTTGCTGACTAACCATTAACCATATTTAAGTAAGGTAGTTACCTAGAAATCAATTCATTGCGTTGACTAAGCATGATTACCACGGAACATCTACAAATCGCCCCTAGGAATTTCTTTAGGAATGTTTGATTCGCTGAACTTCAATACAAGTACTTGAATAAGTAAAAGTAGGTACCTACTTAATCGTCGTCTTCGAGGATACCATGGCAAAAGTACCTACTTACCAACTTGCCAAGACCTGTTGGCAAGTCAGTGCCATCATACCTTCATTCTTCATTTCATTCATTACATAGTCAACATTCTCATCATACACGTTCGCAACATCTACTCGACATTTACAGTTGTTTTATCGAATGAACGAAGAGAGTTCCCAAGTTTTAAAGAAGATTTCAAGTATGTAAAAGGAAATTTTCTTGTTGGATACCTAAAAACCCCTCCGTTGAAGTTCTTTTCGGAAAATTCATTGTTTTACAATAACTCCAGAATGATTAGGTATGTCCAATTTTTAATGACATTTGGCAAACAAAGGTAGAAACACACTACCCTCCTCAAGTGACGTGAGATCACGTTAGAAAACATGAGTCATGGTCATTTACCAGACTTACCTATTAGGTACCTAATATCCGCTAAGCCGCTAAGACCTGTTGCTGACTAACCATTAACCATCTTTAAGGTAGTTACCTAGAAATCAATTCATTGCGTTGACTAAGCATGATTACCACGGAACCTGTACAAATTGCCCCTAGGAATTTCTATAGGAATGTTTGATCCGCTGAACTTTCTTTAACCCTTTTCGTTACGGTGACTTTCCTGTGACTACGTATTCTAGTGGCAGCTTCGGTGAATTACGTGTTAACCCGTTACGGTACCGTGTGACTATACTTGTGGAGCCTGATCCCACACTTGAAAGGTTCATCCAACTTCTTGTCATTTGAATTTTATGCATTTGAATTGTGCGTTATAAGTTATAACCTATTACGGTGATGTGTGGCTACTTCGCTACTTATGTCCCGTTCTTTACTCAAAACCAGATGCCCTGTGAACCTCCAAACTTCTTTTGGTATCTCAGATTAGCTTTCACATTACATACTTCAAGGCACATGCTTTTACACAGGAAAGTTCGGTAACTCCCTAGTAACTTGAAGCGTGACCTGTACTATAGTTGGCAAACAATTGGTTGTAAGAATAGGCCGAGGACTTGGACGAAGAATAGTGGTGGTAGTATGGTAGAGATTGCCTATAGGCAATACTATCGCCTTTTGTTTGTAATTTCTACACTGATTAATTATAGATTATAGCCAATAAAGATTCTAATGATTATAATAATCAATCCGCCTGGTCACCCAGATAAGAAGAAAATTCCGCTTTTACTTTCATCCCAGGAGCGAGGGACATTGTGTTATGGCATTGTTTGTGCATACAAAAGAGGTAAACGCATAGTGAGATTCTCTATGTGGTCGATTTTTACGCTAGACAAAGCGAAAATGAAAGTTGATAGTGTTGTTGTTGTTTTATTGTTGATGGTGGTTTTTTGATAACTCAAACAATCTTCGCGTTGGGGCTCCAAAGAGGATAAATAATTAGGCTTTGGATTTGGACCTGCTGGTATGTACAAATATGATAATACATTATTATGCTATAATAATCACAATGGTTCCTCTCGTATTTATGATGTTTAACTTTGAGAAATTATGTTATTATACATATCTGGCAACGGGTGATTCTAAACTTGTGAGTTGGAAAGATTTTTTGTGGCATTTAAAGTGTTCTTCTAGTCCAACAAGTGTTTTAACAAGGCCATATTGGTCTTTTCTCTCTCTCGCTTTTTCGGTGGGATTTCACCTCCTCAGTTTTTCCGTGAGACTGAGTAAACACCCCAAGCAGCCAGTAACACGCTCTCAGACGATAATTGAACCAGACACCAAAAACACAACATTTCTTAATTCAACTTATTCAACATTCATTCATTTCAACTTGCTCTTGCTACCGCGCTGGCTGATTCGAAAGACTGTGTTTTCTTCTTGGATTCTCGCAACCGGTGTTAGAACTTTAGAAATGCAAGTTTATCAGCACAAGAAAAGCACCTAATTTTAGTTCTTCTGCTACTCTAGCTTCTTCTTCTTCTTCTACTTCTACTTCTGCTGCTACTTCTTCTCTCGCTTCTTCTTCTTCTTCTTCTACTACTTCTGCTGCTACTTCTTCTCTTGCTTCTTCTTCTTCTGTTGCTTCTGCTTCTTCTAAACTCTGAAGCCTACAACTACGGAGATGACGGTTTGTATTCTAGTGCAAGCAGGCAGTGGCGTGTCGAAGAATCTGCTGAAATATAGATGAGTATTGGGTACCCTTTGAGAAACTTGAATTGAACCTTGACACAAAATTCACAATATGAATGACGCAATGAAAGACCTTTGACAAGATTTATTCGACTGTTTGTTGGAAATTCTAAATGAGCAAAGTGACAAAATTTGTAAATTGATTGTTTTTTGTATACCAGAGGAGCTAATGAGCTATGAATATGAAACCCATATACCCACAGTCCTGTTTGTCAAACAGGATAAAAAAACATTCCTATTATTGGTAGGTAAGTTAGTTCTCCAGGGACTTTAAACCTCTATCAACTGCACTATTGATGGTACTATACTGTGTTCAGGTATCTCCTCTACCGAATAAATTTTCGGTGGGATTTCACCTCCTCAGTTTTTTCGTGAGACTGAGTAAACACCCCAAGCAGCCAGTAACACGCTCTCAGACGATAATTGAACCAGACACCAAAAACACAACATTTCTTAATGGATTGTTTTTTGTATACCAGAGGAGCTAATGAGCTATGCATATGAAACCCATATACCCACAGTCGTACCAAAAAGATCTGTTTACATTACAATAACAACTCTGTTTGTCAAACAGGATAAAAAAACATTCCTATTATTGGTAAGTTAGTTCTCCAGGGACTTTAAACCTCTATCATCAACTTGCTCTTACTACCGCGCTGGCTGATTCGAAAGACTGTATTTTCTTCTTGGATTCTCGCAACCGGTGTTAGAACTTTAGAAATGCAAGTTTATCAGCACAAGAAAAGCACCTGATTTCTAATTAAAAACACTTGATTAAACTCCCACAGGTTCGTATACTTGAGGAACACCCTGTCACAGTCTGGGGCAAAGGACTTTGATCTGAAAACGTAAATATTATGATTAGAAGGCTCAGAATCTCTCTTGATGTGAGAGAGTCTGAAGATTTTAACCTTTAGTGCCTTCTTAGTCCGGTATATTGAAGGAGTTGAGCTTGCATAAAATAGGGTTAGGGGGACACTATGGGTTACTTAGATGGTTTTTACCGTCGAAAACTAAGGGAATGATTTTGTAAGGGTTTCACCCTACCCAGAAAACGGGAGAAACTTTTGGACCAATTGGACTAAGTTCGGAACACGGAAAGGTTCATCCAATTTTTTGTCGTTTGAATTTTATGCAGTTGAATTGTGCGTTATAACCTATTTCGGTGAAGTGTTGCTACTTCGCTACTTGTGTCCCGTTCTTTACTCAAAACCAGATGCCCTGTGAACCTCCGAACTTGTTTTTGTACCTCAGATTAGCTTTCGCATTACATACTTCAAGGCACATACTTTTACACAGGAAAGTTCGGTAACTCCCTAGCATCTTGAAGCGTGACCTGTACTATAGTTGGCAAACAATTGGTTGTAAGAATAGGCCGAGGACTTGGACGAAGAATAGTGATGGTAGTATGGTAGAGATTGCCTATAGGCAATACTATCGCCTTTTGTTTGTAATTTCTACACTGACTAATTATAAATTATAGCTAATAAAGATTCTAATTATTATAATAATCAATCCGCCTGGTCACCCAGATAAGAAGAAGAAAATTCCGCTTTTACTTTCATCCCAGGAGCGAGGGACATTGTGTTATGGCATTGTTTGTGCATACAAAAGAGGTAAACGCATAGTGAGTGAGATTCTCTATGTGGTCGATTTTTACGCTAGACAAAGCGAAAATGAAAGTTGATAGTGTTGTTGTTGTTTTATTGTTGATAGTGTGACGTGTGTATGGATCAACGGGATCATTGTGATGGAAAAACCTCGCAGGTGGTTGATGGTGTGACGTGTGTATGGATCAACGGGATCATTGTGATGGAAAAACCTCGCCGGTGAAAAGAAATTTTAGTGCCAAGTCATGAAAATTTGCCGTAAGTGGTTACTTGAGTTTCAAATAATCTAAAATAAATAGTTCACTGTGTATGTGTGTAACCTTCAGGCTTCAAAGAAAGATTTTGCCAATATGAGACATGGAAATAGGGTTAGGTGACCTGATTGATCACCAGGCGAGTGTAAAAAATGTAAAAATATGACTTTCATAATTTTAGCAGGTGAAAAGAAATTTTAGTGCCAAGTCATGAAAATTTGCCGTAAGTGGTTACTTGAGTCTCAAATAATCAAACACTTGAGTCTCAAAATAAATAGTTCACTGTGTATGTGTAACCTTCAGGCTTCAAAGAAAGATTTGGCCAATATGAGACATGGAAACAGGGCTAGGTGACCTGATTGATCACCAGGCGAGTGTAAAAAATGTAAAAATATGACTTTCATAATTTGGGCTGCTTTCAAAAATGACCAAATTCTATTTCCCCTCAAAGCCCTTAATTTGAATAACTTGTAAAGTCCGATCCCACTGTTGTACAGCTTGAGCCTCCAGTCACAGTACAGTCGAAATATTCTCCCTGGCATTAAAAAGGGTGTACCTGATCACTCCCAATCGGCTATCCCGTAAAAAAATATTTGACTGTTCGTTGAACGTATTGTGACTGGAGCGAGGTGAACGGATAGTGGGAATCGGATTTTACCAATTAGAGATCATCAGAATCTCAACTCGTGCTTAAGTGTGACCAAATCACCAGACTTTTGAGACGTGCCTAGTGTATCCCTACCCTAAAGCCCTAACTACATCGGTACAGTATACCTACCCTAACCCCTAACTAAAACTACCTAACTACATTTTAGATTCAGATAACTATATCATGACTGGTGGTAGACTTGTGTGCAGCAGATTCCAACTTTGCATGCAATACTTGCGAGGTACAATCGGAAGGTTTTGTCTAGAAGGGAAAGGGAAGGATTTAGAAGGAAAAGATTGAGGATTAGAATATTGTTCCAATGCACCACCAACCTCATAGAACAGCAATAAACGAAAACGATATACGAGTAAAACAAAAAGCCATAGGAAAAGCATATTAGCATACGATTGTATCCCTCATCTGGATAATCCTAGACATGCGATAGTCGAATAAATAAAAATATGGAAAAAAGAAGGAGGAGGAGGAGGATAAGAAGGGGAAGGAGGAGAAGGAGGAGGAAGAGCAGAAGGAGGAAAAGGAGAAGAAGAAAATAGGATAAGGAAAGTAATATATGTATGTATGTTTTTTTTTTCCCCTTTTTTCAAAGGCTCTTAGATATTATCATGATGATAACAATAGTATTTTGTCTACGGTTTGATAACACCTTTTTTTTGTCTGTCTGCTTATTTATATTTATTTTATGGAAGATTTTCGTGCGCTTTGAAATCGATTCAGCAGAAAGTAGAATACAAGTATGTACATGAAAAATGGCACTTACGAAGAATTACTTATCCCTAATACTACTCAGACATTATTACAGAGGACTCAAATGCCCTTGTGTCTTTAAAATATTAAGAATAATTGGCGAAGGGGGGTTGCTGGTGTATTCTGATCCCGAAACAATCAACAACCCTTTACTTAACAATGTAGTTTGAATGAATGCCTAAACAAATCTCATGAGAAGTTTTTTTTTATTGGACTGAAGTGAACAAAAAGTGCCCAATACAGAATGTATCAGCTATGATAATTGCATGTGTAATCTGTTAAATATCTGTAAACTCCATAATTTAAGAATAACCACTTACTTACTGTTCTACTATAACAGGGTTGTCCAACCTTAGGGCACCCGAGGGCCGCAGGAGACCAAGGTAGAGAGTTGGCGGGCCGCAAAAACTCAACTCACGGGGGGGTGGCTTTTGAGCTTTAGAAGTTTTTCGCTATGAAATCTCATTCCATTTTCATCTGATGTTGTGTCTTGCACCACACATTTTCATCAATTTCTTCATTCTCCCAAGTTTCATGACTTTTCTTTCTTTTTTCTTCCAATTTCTAGAAGGATCTTGAGATTTCTTGAGTTTGGACGTTCACTTTCTTCAATTTCTTCATCATAAATCAATTTTATACTTCCATTTTTTTTTCTTTCGCTGTCGGTATATCTCTCTTTTCCTCCCACATGAATCTCTCTCTCTCTCTCTCTCTCTCTCTCTCTCTCTCTCTCTCTCTCTCTCTTTCTCTCTCTCTCTCTGACATACGTACACTTCTGTCGTGAAATTCAATTTCCCTCTCCCTCTCTCTCTCTCTCTCTCTCTCTCTCTGACATACGTACACTTCTGTCGTGAAATTCAATTTATTAGAAACATGGACAGAAATACTGAAAAAAAGAAGTACATATAAGAAAGAGAAGACGAAGAAGAAGAAAAAGGAAGAAGATTGAGAAAGCACAGAAGAAAATGAAGAGGACGAAGTAAAAAAAAAGTTACGTGTGAGTCCAATTTATTATCCAATAACGTTGGCGATATAATTGAGGAAAAATGTAGAGTGCAAACTCTGTAGAGTGGGAAGAAAAGGACTAGGGAGAGAAAGACTCTTTGCTTTTCCCTATAGAAGAACAGCAGAATGAAGAAATTGGAAGACCATTATTTTTTTAGAGAGAGGAGACAAAATCACGTTACACTCAAACTAGAGGAGGGGCAAGCAAGAGAGGACAAATTAGAGGCTTTAGGACAGAGTTGTCCAACCTTAGGGCACCCGAGGGCCGCAGGAGACCAAGGTAGAGAGTTGGCGGGCCGCAAAAACTCAACTCACGGGGCGGGGGGGATGGTCTGGTGTAATGTAATTATAATATAATTTTATTTTATTATGAAAACTTACCACATGATGACATTAGTGCGATTTCTGTGGACACTCTGCAACGGTAAAAACCATCTAAGTAACCCATAGTGTCCCCCTAACCTTAATTCATGCAAGCTCAACTCCTTCAATATACCGGACTAAGAAGGCACTAAAGGTTAAAATCTTCAGACTCTCTCACAATCAAGAGAGATTCTGAGCCTTCTAATCATAATATTTACGTTTTCAGATCAAAGTCCTTTGCCCCAGACTGTGACAGGGTGTTCCTCAAGTATACGAGCCTGTGGGAGTTTAATCAAGTGTTTTTAATTAGAAATTAGGTGCTTTTCTTGTGCTGATAAACTTGCATTTCTAAAGTTCTAACACCGGTTGCGAGAATCCAAGAAGAAAATACAGTCTTTCGAATCAGCCAGCGCGGTAGTAAGAGCAAGTTGATATGAATGAATGTTGAATAAGTTGAATTAAGAAATGTTGTGTTTTTGGTGTCTGGTTCAATTATCGTCTGAGAGCGTGTTACTGGCTGCTTGGGGTGTTTACTCAGTCTCACGAAAAAACTGAGGAGGTGAAATCCCACCGAAAAAGCGAGAGAGAAAAGACCAATATGGCCTTGTTAAAACACTTGTTGGACCAGAAGAACACTTTAAATGCCACAAAAAATCTTTCCAACTCACAAGTTTAGAATCACCCGTTGCCAGATATGTATAATAACATAATTTCTCAAAGTTAAACATCATAAATACGAGAGGAACCATTGTGATTATTATACGATAATAATGTATTATCATATTTGTACATATACCAGCAGGTCCAAATCCAAAGCCTAATTATTTATCCTCTTTGGAGCCCCGACGCAAAGATTGTTTGAGTTATCAAAAAACCGTTCTTTACGTTTTTCTTTTTTTTTTAAGAGGTTTGACAGAGGGAACTGTAACTGCTATGGTCTTATCGTCCCGAAATCGAAGAGAGAAGGAAGACAGGATAGGAGAAAGCCAGTCGTTCCGAGAACGAACATTATCCCATCAGGATAAAATCCGCCCCGGGCGGGAATCGAACCCGCGGCCTAGCGCTTAAGGGTGGTGCTAGCGTTGAAGGTTGAAGGACCCACTCGTAAAATTTGTAGTCAAAAGTAAATCTCAGCCCAAAGCAATCACTCTAGTTAGGGCTGATTGAGAGGCTGACGAAAAACGCCGATCCCGTCTGTACACGAGGAAAGGCGAAGAAAACAGAAGAATAGCGTTGATACAACTAGAATAGAACACCTTGTGTATTCTGCTCGGATGAGACTAAAGAGTCCCTTTACCCCGGCAGTCTACTTAAGACCTTATGTATGTTATGGGTTCAGAAACCCTGTTTAAGAAGATTTTATCGTACAACTCATAGGTTAGTGTCTTATACTCGTATTTATGAACAAGAATGATCGTTCTTAGATCAGTCTCAAGTCAAAATTGACCAATCAAATGCCTTGAGATTATGCTTAGCACGAACTTAAGAGCCAGCATTTTGTTCATAAATATGGGTGTTAGTGAACTGTGTATAAATCAGAAAATGGGTCGGTACGAATCCTCCAAAGCCAGACGTGGTCTGAGATTTAATGAACAAATGCTCTTTCTGTGTTTTCATCAAAATCGACCTATCCGTTCGAGAGTTATGGACGATAATGACGATATATTGGAACAAAAGCACAAACTAACTGGTATTGTGGTACTTATTGTGACTGTCTGTTTGTTTCACTATAAATCTCGAACGGTTTGTTCGGTTTTGATGAAATTTGGCAGACATGTTACAGACCTAAAGGACATTCTTCACTCTACAGATTTTGAGATCGATCGGGCCTATGAGGTTCGCGTACGGCCCCTTTTCCGAGTTCTGCATTTCACCGAACATGAACCACACTGAATATCTACGACTACATGAGTCACCCAGTAACTCTAATGAATTTGAAATCAAAATGTTTCGAATGTTTCAGTAATTTATTTGATAGCCTCCTCACTTCCCAAGTTTACCGGTACTTGTACCATTCTCAAACCCTGTTGGAAATGGTCTTATTTATGAATATTTTGGACGCTTTTCTTCTTCTTACGAGTATGTTTCTTCTGCTGCTTCTTTCTTTATTGTTTTCTTCTTCTTCTTCTTCTTCTTCTACTTCTTGCTCTTCTTTCTTCTACTTCTACTTCTTCCTCTTCTTTCTTCTTCTTACCTCTTTATTTCTCCCCCTGTTTCTTCTGCTCCTCTTTGATATTTTAAATATTCAGAAACTAGTTCATACAGGTCCTAACATGCTTCTATGTTTTGATTTGAATAACACAATAGTAGGACCTCATACTTACAATTTTTTCGTCGATCATTATTTTGTCGTCGTTTGGAAGGCGTAACGTCTTAAAACGTTTCTTTGGAAGAGGCAGATGACTGGAAGTGAGAGATACGATGTTTCGCCTTTAGACGACCGAAATTTCCACAGCTTGTTTAAGATCTTCATGTTCAGGATTTGGGCTTTGTTGGGGATTTTTTGGACTCTGGGATTGAGTTTAGGATTTAATGGGCATGTTTTTCTGTTCTGATAATGTTCTTTATTACACATCAGGTTGTTGGTAAGTACAGGCATTTATTGGTAGGTTTTACATGGGATAATCGATAATGTATGGTGGGACGTTTTACTATGAATTTTAATTGTGAGAATGTGGTTTCTGTATTGGACGAAATTAACTTTTTACTTTCCAAATCAGATTTTTACTTTCCATTACCCTATGTATATTGTATAAAAACAAGGGAATGAGAGGAAGTATTCGAATTGGTCTGAATTTTAAAATCGGGTTTCTTCCTCCTAGCCTTTGTCTCCTCCTTCTTGTTCTCCTTCGCTATCTTTTTCTTCTTGGAATTTTCCACCTGTTTCCTCTCTACATATTTTCTCCTTCGTCCGTCCTTTCTACCTGCTACCTGCCTCGGTGGTGTAGTGATCAAGGCGCTCGCCTGGTAAACAGGAGGGCGTGGGTTCAATCCCAGCCGAGGTATGGAATACCTACCTCGGTGGTGTAGTGGTCAAGGCGCTCGCCTGGTAAACAGGAGGGCGTGGGTTCAATCCCAGCCGAGGTATGGAATACCTACCTCGGTGGTGTAGTGGTCAAGGCGCTACCTACCTCGGTGGTGTAGTGGTCAAGGCGCTACCTACCTCGGTGGTGTAGTGGTCAAGGCGCTACCTACCTCGGTTCATCTCTCTCCCCTCTCTCTTCCTCCTCCTTCTCCTACACTCTTCTCTCTGTCCTCAGTTCTCTATTTTACAAAATAAGTACACTTAACATACCTACTTACTCACATATTACGAGTTAAGTACTACCTAATCCGTTCTCTACCTTTAACCACAAATCATACGGTAAGTCGGCATTCTGCAGTTTCGCATTGCAACGAAGAATACCTGAACTATCCTTGAACAGCCGTAGAGATCTGGATAGGTCAGTCGATAAACCGCTTGTTTCTCGAGGAAAATACCTCTCTTGGAGACCCTTTATATCTTTTGCGGGCCGCGGGTTGGACAAGCCTGTACTATAATTTCCCCTAATGATTTTCTCATGTCCTTCATAATAGGTTTGTTGCTTGGATATAAGTAGGTATGATTTGAGGATACATTAGGAAAAGTGCCAAGGAAATGAGAGAATTTCCCAAGTGTCTTCTCTTCCATTTTTTTTGCTCCATTTGAACATCCTGTATTTCTCTCCTTGTTTGACTTGTTGCGCTAATAGGAGCTTTTGTTATTCTCCTCTCACTTGTCAAGTTGTCATTCACTTCAAGCCTTTTTTCTTCATTCCGACGCAAATTTTTACTTTTCATTACACTACACTTGTGGATTATAAGGAACTTTAAATTTAAAGCTCCATTGCCTCTACTTTAAGAATATTCAAAATTTTCTTACTGGCGAATTGACCGTTAAATTAACTTCTGTCGTTCAAGTCACAGTATATTCACACCAATCTAATAACCTGTAAAATATTTGACTTTTCCTTGAACGTACTGTGACTGGAGTGTGACCTGAACGGATTGTGGGAATCAGATTTGAAAAGTTCATTAATGTAATACATAGAAAGTCGTCTGATGTTCACATTTATGACTTTGACTCCCCATTAATTTGAGAACAAATCAAATTACAACTCTCAACACTCTATTGTGGTTCCTTTTGTTTTATTATTCAGGTTTTATTACGATCCAAAGCTAAGGGGTTCTTTCCAAATTTCAATACTTGGTAGGGGGCTGTGACTGATATTATTTGAATTATTGGTAGTTGAAAAATAATGCCCTGTTTTTATTGTTTTTGTTCGATTTAAAATTCGATTGTTATTTTATTATTATATTTGAGTCCGATTACTTATTATGTACTTTTCACTTTTCTTTCGTTTCGATGTCTTTCGTTATTTTCGAAAGTCAGCTCCCATGGCGTACTGGTCACTGCGCTCGCCTTGTACGCGGGAGTCCCGGGTTCCATTCCCGGCCGGGTCAAGGAATTTGTATCATGCAAATGATTGATTCCAATACTGGCTGTTGCGGGGCCCACTCAGCCTCGTGAGGAAAATGAGTAGCTATGAGCTATGACATATAAATGCGCATAGCGACCGGTGCCAGCATGGTAGGTAAACATTAGATGTTAGGATTATTGAGATATTGGGACCTACAATGCTGCAGTGAGCACATCAACTGTTTTCCTGTATAAAGAAGGATAGCAATTCTCTATGTCTGCATATCATATGAAACATGTCTAAAATCTAGTATTAGAAACAACTCTAAAAACTAGAAATGAGTTTTATTGAAACTACTCATCTATCCCGCTGAAGAATCACTGTATGGAAAGAAAAAGTAGTGGAATCATTAGTAATAAATTGATGATAGAGAATTGGCAGTCGTTGTGGACCTCTGCCTTTCACTGAAATTTCAACCACAAACCTACCTTGCTGCTTGCCCTTCGAATCCCAGTCATGACGTTTAATTTAAATCATCAATTATTTGAGAAGTTGCGGGATTGAGTTTAGGATTTAATCGGCATGTTTTTCTATTCTGATAATGTTCTTTATTACACATCAGGTTGTTGGTAAGTACAGGCATTTATTGGTAGGTTTTACATGGGTCAATCGATAATGTATAGTGGGACATTTTACTATGAATTTTAATTGTGGGAATGTGGTTTCTGTATTGGACCAAATTAACTTTTTACTTTCCAAATTAACTTTTTACTTTCCATTACCTTATGTATATTGTATAGGAACAAGGGAATGAGAGGAAGTATTCGAATTGGTCTGAATTTTAAAATCGGGTTTCTTCCTCCTAGCCTTTTTCTCCTCCTTCTTGTTCTCCTTCGCTATCTTTTTCTTCTTGGAATTTTCCACCTGTTTCCTCTCTATTTTCTCCTTCGTTCGTCCTTTCTACCTGCCTCGGTGGTGTAGTGATCAAGGCGCTCGCCTGGTAAACAGGAGGGCGTGGGTTCAATCCCAGCCGAGGTATGGAATTTTAGAAATGGTCCGCCGCGCCGCCTGACCAAAAATTAAATTCGTTTTGAATTCTCCCGGACCACTCGGCCCGCCGGACCAAATATTAGCCTACACACTTCCGACGAACCCAATTTTGGATTCCGACGGACTCAATTTTGGTTCGGAGAATGTTCCGGTGCAGCCCGGTCCATCTAATGTGTAGTCCCCTTAATGTGAGGAGGCCTTTAGCTTCTCGCTAAATGGACGGTAAAACCTCCGTCACCTAAGACCTCTTAGTGACGTTATTTGAGTTCAACGTGTGTTCGGTGCAATTTGAACATTGCCTTGCGAACACCAGTTAGCAATAACCCACGTGTATTGATGAAAGCTCAGGGTTGGATGTGCAGGGTCTGAAGAGGTCTGAGTCAAACTCTTCAATATTAGTCACATGACTAACTTGTAAAGTATAGAACTAGCTATCTATAATAACTAATTACCTAATATATGAGGCGTCAGGTACTACATATTAGTCATAAAATAGGTCCCAATTGCCTTCATTTTCCCCAAAAGCGACGTCTATAAATATTAAGCTCCTTTTTCTTTATGGGCTCGCATTAAGGACAAATTTTATCAAAATCGGTAAGGCTTGTCTAATTTTGAAGAAAATTCAAGCTCAGGGTTGGATGTGCAGGGTCTGAAGAGGTCTGAGTCAAACTTTTCAATATCAGTCACATGACTAACTTGTAAAGTATAGAACTAGCTATAATAACTAATTACCTAAGATATGAGGCGTCAGGTGTGTACTACATATTAGTCATAAAATAGGTCCCTTGCCTTCATTTTCCCCAAAAGCGACGTCTATTATCTAATATTAAGCTCCTTTTTCTTTATGGGCTCGCATTAAGGACAAATTTTATCAAAATCGGTAAGGCTTGTCTAATTTTGAAGAAAATTCAGTATTCTGAACGCGCGTTCTCCCTTTCGCGTTCAACCTTTGTATTACCCAGGCCCCTTCCTCTGATCTCTGACATTGTTTCCGCGCCTGGACAAGATCTGAACCCGTGTGATTTGTGCTCAGGAAGCTTCCTACACGCTTTTACCTTATATGTACCTGTAACAGAAACAAATAAAACCCGACCGACGATGAAAAAGAAAGAAAAAAAAAAAAATCTTGCCGTGAACATCACACGCCTTACGAAGGTATGACTTTCCTGGTATCTGAAATGCACAACTTTCCTTACCCATATACGTAAAATCGACCACTTTCCGTATTTAAAATCGATTAAATCATTGGAACTCTGAATACCTCTCTGACTCTTCTCTTTGGAGTAACTAATAGAAAACATAGTACCTAAGTAACTCTCTTAGTTTTCTCTTAGGGCCAACTTACTTCCTTCACTATTTGGACTAAGTCTTGAACTGTTTTCTCTTTTGAATCTTAGTACTAATCCCCTAATTTTCTCTTTGGACCAACTCTTTGAACCAACTCCGTCTTTTTTCATTAATCGATGTTATTCGAATCTTTACCCAAGAATAACATGAGTCTATTATTGAGTTGTATCCCTATTAGTATCGATAGAGAAATGGGCGGGATCTCATTCTACTTTACGATGATGTTAATAGTCATTATCGTAACAGGGAGATAAGCGGAGAGTTTAGGTAATAGGGAAAATAGATTAGATATTTTAGTCGAGAGAGGCATTACATCAAGTTGAATAATACTTAGGAAGTGCACATACGTGAAATATTTGTTTTGGTCGGGTTGGAACGGTTGTAGCGTTGGTCCTAACGTAATATTTGGTACTATTTTATCTTTTAACACTACTAACTTACTATTATTATCATTATGTTTCTCCCAGCGTAATATCAACGACCAATGTACATAATTAAGATAATAACGGTCTTTGCCTCTGAAAAGTCAGCAATTAATTACGTATACCTAAATAGTCAAACCTCTAGACAGATAGATTTAATGTCTGGGTGTTTTATCTCTTTTATAGTGGCAAAGTCTAACAGGTTCATGTTAAAGCGTTGAAAGTGTTTATTGAAGTCAAAATACTAAACTAATCGAACTTACAGCAAAGGTCTCAAGCAAAACCCCTATGGATGTGTGGCGAAACCTTCCGATTCTCCAAATTCTGGGAGTTCCCGTTTCGTCCGCCTACAAATTGGGGGGGGGCCTCCAATCCGCCTGACTAAAGACATCACAATATTCAAAACGTGGTGTTTCCCCGTTTGGGAATAACTCATAACTTGGAACAAGATAGAGAGATCTTATTACCGCTGTGATGATCCAAACCAGTAATTAAGACCTGAGACCGAACCATTTACTTAACTGGAAGACACCAAACCTCTCTCTCTCTCGTTAGACCACCTGGCTGGTTGTGGCAAGGTTGAGTGGCAGAGTGTACATACAACCTAATGCTCTCAATACTATATCAAATTTATGGGAGCCTCTTCAATCCCTGTTGGTTGATGTTACACTAACTTGTCTTACGGTCAATTCGTTTCTGTTTGTACTTACACTTTGATTCGCACAAGTTCTTACTTTTCCAAAATTTCTGTAAATCTCGAAACGGTTTGTCCGATTCCAAGTTTCAACGAAATTTGGAAAACACGTGAAGCACATAAAGTTTTAGGCCCGATTTGGCCTTTGGAGACGCTTTAGGGCTCCTTTTCTGAGTTGTACAAATCACTGAACATCTATACAAAGTGATACCTAGAACTAGGAAGTTTTTTTAAGGTATCAGTCTATTAGTCTCTCATATTGAGAGGCAACAGTGTTACTCAATATGGTACGAAATTTGGAAAACACGTGAAGCACATCAAGTTTTAGGCCCGATTTGGCCTTTGGAGACGCTTTAGGGCTCCTTTTCTGAGTTGTACAAATCACTGAACATCTATACAAAGTGATACCTAGAACTAGGAAGTTTTTTTAAGGTATCAGTCTATTAGTCTCTCATATTGAGAGGCAACAGTGTTCGTAGATTCGTAGAAGCTTAACCCGTCCTTTGGGGCTGACCAGCCCCTACACCTAAGCCTCAGTTTGGGCTTTTTGTGTTACTCAATATGGCAAACACAAAAAGCTCACTCCGAGGTTTAGGTGTTGGGGCAAACAACCCTGGAGGATGGGTTAAGCTAATACGAATCTACTCAATATGAACGACATGGCTGCTCAGGAACGTAATAGCAATTCATTATGAACGACGCGACGGGCAGTGGGGACACAAAGTGTTAAGTATTGGATTAAACTCACTTGGGTTAAGTATCCTCTTGTTTTCGTACTGAAGAGGATCCGAAATGGTTCCAATATGCGCCTGTGTTCCAATAGCCGACGGTCAGTAACTTATTGGAAATTAAACGCATCTCGGATACGTTAGCGTTATCCTGGGTATTTTGAATTCATATTAGAAGTTCAAGGCAAAAAGGGCTGAGCTCTTTGGAATATCGTGTTTTAAGATCAATTTTATGGCAATTTGAAAAAATTTCCTTTAAGAATGTCGAAGTTTGGTGAAATTTGATAGATGGCTGCTCATAAGCCACGCGCTGAGCTCTTCTATCTCCTGGACTACTTGGGCCACCTTATTAACAGATGACCGCGACCTTGTATATCTCATAAGATGAACACACACGCTCTAATGTGAATCACAGAGGAATTGAGCGACATTCATTCTAAATCGTGTTTACTGGGTGGTACTAGCGTTGAAGGTTGAAGGACCCACTCGTAAAATTTGTAGCTAAAACCAAATGTCAGCCCAAAGCAATCACCCTAGTTAGGGCTGATTGAGAGGCTGACGAAAAACGCCAATTCCGTCTGTACACGGGAAAAGGCGAAGAAAACAGAAGAAAAAGAAGAATAGCGTTGATATGTAAACTGGAATAGAATACCTTGTTTATCCTGCTCGAATGACACTAAAGAGTCCCTCTACTCCCGCAGTCTAAACATGGGTTTATGCATTTTATGAATTCAAGAGTGCATTAAATGTTTACAGCAAAGGACCCTGCTTAAGAAGGATTTATCGTACAACTCATAGGTCATACCTAGTGTTTTAGTGAACTGTATAAATCAGAAAATGGGAGTGTCCGAAAAGCCCAATGGGGTTCAAGATTCAATGAACGAATGCTCTTTATGTGTAGATTCTACACTGTAGAACACGTTTGCCAAATTTCATCAAAACCGAACTAACCGTTTGGAAGTTATGGACGTTATGGTGGAACTAAAACACAGATTATCAGGTATTTGACTGTCTGTGTATTTGTGTACTCGTATGTCTGTTTGTTTTACCATAACTCTCGAACGGTTTGTCCGATTTTGATGAAATTTGGCAACCAGGTTAAGGTTACCGACCTAAAGGACATTCACTAAATTAATTTTGAGATCGATCGGGCCCATGAGGTCCCGAGTTCTGCATTTCACTGAACATGAACCACACTGAATATCTACGACTACATGAGTCACCCAGTAACTCTAATGAATTTGAAATCAAAATGTTTCGAATGTTTCAGTAATTTATTTGATAGCCTCCTCACTTCCCCAAGTTTACCGGTACTTGTACCATTCTCAAACCCTGTTGGAAATGGTCTTCTTTATGAATATTTTGGACAATTTTCTTCTTCTTACGAGTATGTTTCTTCTGCTGCTGCTTCTTTCTTCTTCGTTTTCTTCTTCTTCTTTCTTCTTCTTTCTTCTTCTTTCTTCTTCGTTTTCTTCTTCTTCTTCTTCTTCTTCTTCTACTTCTTGCTCTTCTTTCTTCTTCTTCTACTTCTTCCTCTTCTTTCTTCTTCTTACCTCTTTATTTCTCCCCCTGTTTCTTCTGCTCCTCTTTGATATTTTAAATAATTATTCAGAAACTGGTTCATACAGGTCCTAACATGCTTCTATGTTTTGATTTGAATAACACAATAGTAGGACCTCATACTTGTACAATTTTTTCGTCGATCATTATTTTGTCGTCGTTTGGAAGGCGTAAGGTCTTAAAACGTTTCTTTGGAAGAGGCAGATTACTGGAAGTAAGAAATACGATGTTTCGCCTTTAGACGACCGAAATTTACACAGCTTGTTAGAGATCTTCATGTTCAGGATTTGGGTTTTGTTGGGGATTTTTTGGACTTTGGGATTGAGTTTAGGATTTAATGGGCATGTTTTTCTGTTCAGATAATGTTCCTCATTACAGGTTGTTATTGGGACAGGAATTTATCGGTAGGTTTTTACATGGGATAATCGATAATGTATGGTGGGACATTTTTTAATTGTGGGAATGTGGTTTCTGTATTTGACCACAAATTAATGTGAAACTTTTTACTTTGCATTACACTATACTTATGGAACCTGGTAGTCACAATGTAGGTACCTGCAATTTGAAATTAGTCTTGTCCCTCTTCGCTTTTTTCTCTACTTTCTCCTTCGTCTTGTCTCCTTCTTCTGGTTCTTCTCTCTCTCCTTCTACTTCTGCTCATTTTTCCTTCGTTTCTCTTCATCCCCGTTATTCTTGTTGTTTTGATCCTCCTTTTTCTCCTCCCTCTTCTAGAATTCTTCTTCCTCCTCCTCTTTAGAAGTCGTTCGTTCTTCTTATCTCTCTCTCTCTCTCTTAGGAGCCTTTGTTATTCTCAAAAAAACTAATTTTTGTTCTATTTCAGTCGGCGTTGGAATCGCGAGCAGAAGATCGGCTCCCCAGTGTTCGGCTATATGCCACAAGGGGGTAGCACTGTCAAGACCCCCGCTATAGGCGGACCTCCCTATCAGGTGTCACTGGAGGATAGACTGAGGTGGGCCCAAATAGCCGACGCCATGGCCCATGCCAACCATTATGCGGTGAGTAGAATAGAATAGAATAGAATAGATGCCGGGTCTAGCTGGGGGACAATAAACAGGGAGGAGACCAGCCTGAATTCCCCTTGCTAAAGGAAAAGCAAAGTTTGAGTGCGAAGGGCATCCACTGAAACTGAAGAGGAAGTGAGTAGAAATTGATATTGTAGTTAGATAGTTAGATTTCAGCCCAAAGCAATCACCCTAGACAGGGCTGATTGAGAGGCTGACGAAAAACGCCGACCCCGTCTGTACACGGGAAAAGGCGAAGAAAAAGAATAGGAATCACAGTTTTATTTTTTTTACACTTGATTTATTTTGGGAAAACTACTTGGCGGGGTGTTTCTTATCCCACGAAGTCATATTTTTTTGGTGGGATCTCATAACTTTTTGCAAGTTGATCAAACCAACTTTTGAAATTATCACTCCCTCAGTTAAAACCGACATTATAAAAAGAAAATCAGTATTAATAATAAGATTAATAATGCCAGCCTAGTTAGCTTAGTTGGTAGTGCGTCTGCCTTGTAAGCGCTAGGCCGCGGGTTCGATTCCCGCCCGGGGCGGATTTTATCCTGATGGGATAATGTTCGTTCTCGGAACGGCTGGGTTTCTTCTATCCTGTGTTCCTTCTCTCTTCGATTTCGGGAGGGTAAGACCATAGCAGTTACAGTTCCCTCTGTCAAACCTCTTAAAAAAAAAAAAAAAAAAAAATGTGGTCCCAATTTTGGAGCCAGTAAAATTAGCACTGATGAAGAACAATTTCATCAGAAACAACGCAACGTCGAGAAACATTTCTGAAACCCTCCAAGATATTGATGAACATTTTCTAGACATGGAAAATTAGACATCCGAAGAAATTCCCATCCAATCTCCACACATCTTCAAAACATAATACACTCGAGAAATTCATGATGATAATATCCAGGGAAGTCATAATAATAGTAGTAATAATAATACACTCATGAAAGTCATGATAATAATACACTCATGAAAGTCATGATAATAATACACTCATGACTGCCATGATTAATTAAAATTGACGTACAATACGAGTAGGTAGTATCCGAGAATCCTAGGGACTTATACAAGTGAACAATTACCGGGACAATATCTTACGAGACAATACCGGGATTATTGTAGAAAAGGGAGTAGAGGCTTGTAGAAAAGGGTGCAAGGGGTTAGAGGAAAGGGTACAGGGGCTTGCAGAAAAGGGTGCAGGAGCTTACAGAAAAGGGTGCAGGAGCTTACAGAAAAGGGTGCAGGGGCTTGCAGAAAAGGGTGCAGGAGCTTACAGAAAAGGGTGCAGGAGCTTACAGAAAAGGGTGCAGGAGCTTACAGAAAAGGGTGCAGGGGATTGCAGAAAAAGATGCGGGGGCTTGGAGAAAAGGGTACAAGGGCTTGCACAAAAGGGTACAGAGGCTTGCAGAAAAGGGTACAAGGGCTTGAATTCAATTCAATCAATTCAATTCAATAAAGCATTTATTTTGTACAAATGTACGTTTGCTTGCAGAAAAGGGTGCAGGGACTTGCAGAAAAAGTTGCGGGGGCTTGCAGAAAAGGGTACAGCTTTCAGGGGTAAAGGATGCAGTGTTTTAGGATAAATGAGCAAAGGGTGCATGGCATTATGCAGGATTTTGGGACTGGGATTGGTGACTAGGGGTGTTTATTTGGAAAATGCCTTTGGTTTTAATTAAAACTAATTGAGATAGAAGCATATTGGATTGGAGTATGTAGAAGACATTTTCTTCTACCTGACTAAACATTTCCAATGTGTATCAGAATTAAGGACGTGAAGTCAGGTATTGTGTAGGTACCCCAGTGGAGATCATTGTGTAGAACACACTCAGAAAAAGGACCTTCCTGCCCCCCCCCCCCCCCCCCCAGGTAAGCTTCTGACCAAACACGGATCATTCAATGTCACCAAAATTTCCCTCTCAAGGGAGCGAACGACCAAGGGAGGGAATTTTTTACCCCTGCTTGTAATATCCCTATTCATTCTTTTCATCCTTTTTATTTTTTATTGAGATTGGAGAACGACGCGACGAGGAGAAGGAGGTAATAGGAGAACAGGAGGAGAAGGAGGAGGTAGAAAAAAAAAACAAAACAGGAAATTAGCTTTACGTAGGTAACGGAACGGAACGAGAAAACAAGGAAAAATAGAAGGCTCATAAATTTCTATTAGGAAAATAGACACATCGGGGAGTAGACAGGAAGGGGAGGGGACAAGAGAAGAGGGGAGGGCAGGGTGGGATATTGGAAGGTAATGATTTTAGTGCTAGGATAGTGGGCGGGAAGAGAGGTGCGAAGAGAGAACTTATTGTAGGAGTATACAAAGAACAGGAGGAGAGGAACGAAAGGCGGTAGAAAGGATATTAGGAGGGTAGGAACAGAAAGAGGTAAAAATAATAGGAGGCTAGCAAAAGAGGTAGAGAAAGTAGGAGTAGGAGGTAGAATAGTAGGAGCCTAGGACAGACAGGAGGTAGAGAGTGGATGAAAATAGAGCTGGAAAATTATCGAGAGAGTGCAGCGTGTCTACAATCTACATAATACATAATAATAGGGGCTCAAAATGAAGAATAGACTAGAATAGAATAGAATGGAACTTTTTTTCCCCATAACCTTTTGTTTCAACCCATCCAGGCTTTTTAATGTTAAAAAGTAGGTACCTAGCTAATGCAAAAGTGTAGTAGGTAATAGAGGTACCTCATTTCTCAATATGTTAATTACGTACGTACCTATCTCGATCTCTAATAGGTACCTATCTATCTGCCTACTGTTCTTGCAGTCTAAACAAGTTTTCATGCTATTGTGTTTCCACACTTTTTGCTTCATTTAGTACACCTTCCACTTTTTTTTTTTTTTTTTTTTTTTTCCTGTTTCCACACTTTTTGCTTCATTTAGTACACCTTCCACTTTTTTTTTTTTTTTTTTTTTTGCCACACATAGGTATTGAATTTCCGTAAAAAATATACTGGGACCAGAAATCATGGTTTTGTGTCACCCTCTCAACATGGATCCACAATTTCAGCTCTTGATGCGTAAATTGGACTTACTGAAGATCATTTTCAAGTTCTTTGTCACTGTGGGTCTTAGTCTCAGTGCCTTACCTGTAACAAAAGAACAACACAGTAATCATCATCACACAGTTTTTTTTTCTTTTTTTTTTTTAAAAAAAAAAAAAGGTTTGACAGAGGGAACTGTAACTGCTATGGTCTTATTGTCCCGAAATAGTGATGGGACTCGAGTGAGATTTTTCAACTCGATTATTTTCTACTCGATTATTTTCCAACTCGAGTTGTAACTCGAGTGGAAACTCATCAGCTGAATACTTCCCAATAAGGCCAACACAAGAACAATAGAAAATAAACCCGAATGTGGGTACTGTAACTGCTAAGGTCTTATAGTCCCGAAAGCAAAGAGAGAAGGAAGAATGGATAAGAGACAGCCAACCGTTTCGAGAACGAACCTTATCTGTTAAAGATAAAATCCGCCCCGGGTGGGAACTGAACCTGCGGCCTAGCGCTTGCAAGGCAGACGACACGCTACCTCCCAAGTTAACTAGGCTGGCAGGACAAATTAAATCCAAAAGCATTGAGACAGACGTCATTCATTAAACTGTTGGAATATGATGCTTTCCTGAGTTTCCTGTCTGTCACCAAAGTCCTGATCCACCCTGTAAGATAATAATCATCAAACACAAAAAAGAAAGAGCAAAAGAGAGAGAGAGAAAGCGGAGATGAAGCCTTTAATGACATTTTAAAATTTTGTAATTCTGAGAGCGAGAGAGAGAACATTTTCCGCTCTTCATAATAAGAGGGAAAGAGAGGGAGGGAGGAAGAGGGAGAGAGAGACAAGAAAAAGAGGGAGAGAGACAACAGCTTGTTTAAAATATGTTCTGAGGCTCAGCACAGACTGATGAAATTTTGTACTTAGAGAGAGAGAGAGAGTTTCTATACTTAGTAGAAATTTCTAATATTATTTTTGAGATGTTCCTAAATAAAATCTGACATAATTAAAGTTCCAACTGTTCCAGGGTCTAAGGTTCGATTCTGGGGCGAACCTTATCCCTAAACAGATAAGTTTCGTTCTCAGAACGACTGGGCTTTGGCCTATCCTGTCCCCTTTCTCTCTTCGATTTCGGGACGATAAGACCTCCGCTCTTATACTTCCCTTTATCAGAACGAATTACATGTTTTAGGATCTAACTCATAACTCGCTCATTTAGGTAGAATAGAATATACCCTGCTTAGCTTATTCTGCCAGAATGAGACTGAAAAGTCCATTTACTCCCGCAGTCTAAACAAGGTCTTATGTATTTGGTACAAAATAGGTGTTTTTTGTGTCCTACTAAGTTTCTGTGTCTGGTATACCGAGGTATCTATGTACCTAGTTTCTTTCTAACTTACGCTAGGTACGTAGGTATGTGGTTTGTTTTCATTTTCAATAAAGGTCTTAATTTTCAATATGGTTGGATAGGTGTTACAGTTTTCAATAAAGAGTTTTCTCTCTTGAAAGCACAATAATGTAGGTATAGGTACCTTCCTGCCTATAAACCATTATACCTAACCTTTTCTATTCAACTATTCTCAACTGAGGCTAGAATGCCATCATCATACTCTTCACCGTCTCTCTCTTTCTCTCTCTCTCTCTCTCTTTCTCTCTTCTCTATTATCGTAAGTATACTTATTACCTTCTATTTGGACAATAGGAAAGAGAAAGAGGATAAGAGTGGGAGAGAGAGGGAGGGAGGGTGAGAGGGGAAGAGGGGGGGAGAAGAGAGAAATAAAAAATGATGACCAGTAAAGTGAAAAGCAGAAAATGGGGATCGTAAAAATAGAACGATTGAGAAGAGAGAGAGAGAGAGGGAGTGAAAGGAGGGAGGGAGAGAGAGAGATACTGATTAGATAGCAAGGGACCATATGGGGCGTGTGCCATTCTGCTTTATATACAGGGTGATTACTTTGTCTTTTTTTTACCACCCAAATAAATATGTAGGTTTTCAGGAAAGTTTTTCCCAGGAAGAAGGTAGATAGAAAGAAGATTATTTTTTTAGCCCATTTAAACAATTGACTATCTATATGATTTGTGTACCTAATTATAGTCAAATAATTGAAGGAAATAATAATAAAAAAAAATGCTCCCAATTGAAAAACAGCTCCCAGGGCTAACTCAGTACCTATATCTAGAACTACATTTTTTATGAGAAGTATATTTTGTTTACTACCCTGTATAAACAGTGTAGGTATGGTAACACCCTGTATAAATTAGACATAGTCAAGTACATAATGATGGGAACAAGGCGTAGTATTATGTTATTTTATGACGTCAGGTCCAGACTAAGTTTTAGCCCTTAATAAAATGACACTGGAGAGAGAGAGAGAGAGAGAGAGAGAGAGAGAGAGAGAGAGAGAGAGAGAGAGAGAGGGAGAGAGAGAGAGAGAGGCAATAAAAGGAGTGAAAGAAACAAGTAAGAGGGAGAAGGGGAAAAAAGGAGGAGAGAGAGGAAGAGGGGGGGGAGCGAGAAAAATAGGACTAGTTAGATAGGTAAGAAGAAGGAAGGAAAGAGGGAAGAAGAAGAAGAAGAAGAGAGAGAGAGAGAGAAAGGGATAAAAAAGAGAGAGAGATAGGTAACTTCATTTGTAAAGTGGAGTTTCTAGTTTGTTAAGTGGAGGAAAGAGGGAAGGGAGGGGAGGGAGAAAGAGGGAGGAGGGAAAGGAGGGGAAAATTATTTTAATGTTGACTTGATGGACGTCGAAATATATTTACATAGTATTTCCCTCTCTCTCTCTTTCTCTATCTCAATCTACCTAATATAACCCTCTCTCTTTTCTCCTTCCTCTTTCCTCCTCTCTCATTTTCACCCTTCCTCCCTAGTTTACTATTTATCTCCCTCCCTCTTACCTCTCTCTCCCTCCCTCCCTCTCATTACTTTACAAATAGCTAGGGCAGGAGTAGGTATATCTGTACAGTATGTGCTTTTATTACCTAACTCTATTTTTCTCTCTCTCTCTCTCTCTCTCTCTCTCTCTCCCTCTCTCCCTAGCTCTGTATATGTTTAGGTAGGTATTACGCGGGTAGGTCGAATATTCTAGTGACAGGAATACTCTGTGAAATTGATCGAACGAAACGAGCTTTAAATTTTAAGATTTTGTTTTCGACCAGAAAGCGAAGAGAGAAGTAAGAAGCTAAGAAGTAGGAGAGAGGAAAGCCAGCCGTTCCAAAAACGAAAGCCAGCCGTTCCAAAAACGAACCTTATTTGTTGATGTTTGTGATAAAATGCGCCCCAGGCGAGAATCGAACCGAAACCCGGCGCTTACAATGCAGACATGCTACCAACCAAGCTAAATGGGCTGGCAGACTCGCAACTTTAAAAATTATGAAATTCTAAAATACAGCCTACCTAGGTAGATTCTGTCTAAAGTTTTTTTTTTTTACCAAGCTTGTCATTTTCATGTGCCTACATCACATTTCCTTTCCTATCTCTCTCTCTCTCTCTCTCTCTCTCTCTCTCTCTCTCTCTCTCTCTCTCTCTCTCTCTTTTTTTTTTTTTTCACTACCCGAAATCGAAGAGAGAAGGAAGACAGGATAGGAGAAAGCCAGCCGTTTTTTTTTTTTAGTCCACTGTGTACCTAGACATCTACCTTCGGGACATACTATGTAGGTACTAAAGCTACTAATAATAAACCTCTATAATTAGGTACGTAATACGGGACATACTGACGCCTTTGAGGGGGTACAAAGCCTCTCTAAGGGAGTTCAAAGCCATACAGGAGGGGTCCAGAGCCTTTGAGGGGGTACAATGCCTCTCTAAGGGAGTTCAAAGCCATACAGGAGGGGTCCAGAGCCTTTGAGGGGGTACAAAGCCTCTCTAAGGGAGTTCAAAGCCTTACAGGAGGGGTTTCAAAGCCTTTGAGGGGTTTCAAAGGCTTTGAGTAGGGGGTTCAAAGGCTTTCATCTGCACTCACATATGGGATGTCTGGACTTCGATAATCCCAAATGTCATTTCCACGCCCCGGATATAAATACTTTCAAAGGATTCAATGAGTGGAGGAGGAGGAGAAGGAGGAGGGGAAAAGGAATAGAAGGAGGAGGAGGGAACAAAGAGGAGAAGTACGACGAGGGAGAAGGAGGAGGGGGAGGAGGACAAGGAGAAAGAGAAAAGAAGAGGGAGAAGGGAAAAAAGGAGAAATACGAGGAAGGAGGATAAGGAGAAGGAGGAGAGAAGGAGGAGAATGAGAAGGACGAGAAAAGAGGAAGAGAAGAAGTTGACAAGAACGAAGGAAGAAGAAAGAGAAATAGGACATGGAGGACGAACAGAACAAGATGGAGAGGAAAAAGAGGATAATGAGCAAAATGAAGAGGAGAAGGAATAGCCAGAAGGAAATTTCAAACAAATGACTCGACTCCCACTACCTACTATGATTTTTTTTTTTTTTTTTTTTTTTTTTAAAAATTTTATTTTTAAAATCGTGGCGGCTTTCTCTTTCTCTCTCTCTCTCTTTCTCTCTCACTCTCTCTTCCTCCCTCCCGCTCTCTCTTTCTCTCTCTCTCTCGCTCTCTTGGTTGAAATGTCGCTGTGTGTTTCATAATTTAGTAGGTAAGAGAGGCTGATGTAAAAAACTTTGTTTTGTCAGCCTGTCTGGTGACTTTAGAAAACAAATACCTAGGTACTGTATAGGTAGGTACGTACGTACCTATTATAGATACCTACCCTATACCTAAATAAATACATAACACTTATACCTACATACCAACCTATCTTTTTAGAAAATAAGCTTCTCCATTCATCGTTACCTAACTTGAGCTAAATGGTTTTTTTTTTTCAAGCTTGTCATTTTTTTCATATGCCTACTGCCTACATCACATTTTCTGTCCTATCTCTCTTTCTTTCTCTCTCTCTCTCTCTCTCTCTCTCTCTCTGTCTCGTATAATTATATCCTCTATTCTCTCCAGTTCGGAGAATCGAACCCACAATTCTTCACTTTTACACTGGAAACTAGCAGTTCGATAGGATTTCAAAACAAAATTGAACGTTCCAAAAGAGAAAGCATAGAAGAACAAAGGAAAACAAGTAATAGGTAGGTATAGAGAACATAAGAGAAACTTTTTTTACAGTTACTTTTTTGCCTCCTACTTTGTTGTTAACATACAGGGTGTTTCATTGTTTATAGATCTTTTTCTCATTATTAATATCTAGGTAGGTAACTATTAAAATAATCTATTTTCTTTTCGTCTATCTATGAAAATAAAAAAATTGTGTATGATTATTATAAACTCGAGCTCAAAATATGAGCGGAAAAAAAAAATCGATTGCCTCCAAGTTATTGCTTTTTGGGGGATGGGCTATTTTTTTTTTTTTTTTTTTTTTTTTTTTTTTTTTTTTTTTTTTTTTTCAAAGAACAAAATGAGAAAGAGCTTCCAAAGATCATATGATGAGAACCAATAATTCAAATGATTATAATTATTGGAAATTTCCAATCCAATTAATTGTAATTTTTCTGTTTACAATTAAATTAATTCCAAGATGATTAAATAAATGCCTACTAAATAGACTTTTTTTTATTAATTTTTTAAACCTAGTAAACAGACTTCTTTTTATGTTTTATGGCTATTTCAGGTATATTCCAACTCGACAATTCACATGAGTCAGTTACTTCTGGGCCACCCTGTATTTTCCTATACGTATTTCATCCTAAACCAGATTCTACCAGTCATGCATACAAGATAATTTCTAACCAGAAACGTGATACAATGCATAAAAACGACCATGGATAACCCTTCAACCTCTCCTTAACTCCCTTTCTCCCTCCTCCCTACTCCCTCCCTTTCTCCCCCTTAACCTACCCCACTCTTTTATCTCAAAAAATCTCTCCCTCCTTCCCTATAATCTACCCACCCCTATCCTGTCCTACAAAAAAACTCATTCTCCCCTCCAAAACCTCATCTCTCCCTCTCTCCCTATAATCTCCCCTCCCAACCCTCTCAAATGACAACATACAAAATGCATTTGAAATAATAAAAATGAAGATAATAAAATTAAATGAAAAAAAGAGAGTTTTTTTTTTTCAAATAAAAAACCCCGGGTAATCATTTGTGTCTGCACCACACAGTTATTGTGCTATTATACAGGGTGTTATTGGCATTATAAAATTTTTGAGAGACTCATGTTTATGTGAATGGGACCACCCTGTCAATTTCTCTGAGCGCATGACAACATTGGATTATTATTGACAGAGGGATTTGATGTAACTGGTAATTAGGGTCTTATAGCTCCGAAAGCCAAGAGAGAAGAAAGACAGAATAGGAGAAAGCCAGCCGTTCCGAGAACGAACCTTATATTATCTGTTTGGGATCGAATCCGCCCCGGGCGACAACACTGTTTTTTTTTTTTTTTTTTTTTTTTTTTTAAAAAAAAGGGGTTTGTTTTTATGCTTTCGAAATTATTTTAGTTAGTCCCTTTTTTGCGTTTCCATTGCATTTTAATTAATTTGGGATCCTCTGTTTTTTTCACTTCTCTCTTTTCCCTCTCTCTCTCCCTCCCTCTCTTTCTCTCTCTCCCTTTCTCTCTCTCTCCCTCCCTCTCTTTCTCTCTCTCTCTTCCCCCTCTTTTTTTGCACACAAAATTTCAATTTTCAGCAGTGTGGTATGGAACTGAGTGAATGAAAAATATGGAATGATGATTATGATGATAAAAAAAAAAAAATGGAAAAAAGGAGAAGGGGGAAAACCTCCAAATAAAGAGGCATGCAGATGAAATTAAAGAGGGGAGAGAGGAGGAAAAGAAGAGTAGGGACGGGACCAAGAGAAAAAGAATGAGTGAAAGAGAATAAGAATAAGGGAGAGGGGAAAAAGAAGAGGAGAATGAGAGAAAGAGAAGGAGGAGGAGGAGGAAGAAAACCAGAATATTCGGAGAAAGGAGAAAGAGATTGGAGAAGAAAGTCAAGAGACTAGGAGGGGGATAGGGGGAGAGAGAATGAAAGAAAAAAAAATTGTCCGAGAGAGAAGAAGACAGAAGAGATTGGAGGAAAAGGGAAGGATAGGAGAAGGAGGAGGAGGAGGAGGAGGAGAAGGGAAGGATAGGAGGAGGAGAAGAAGGAGGAGAAGGGAAGGATAGGAGGAGGAGGAAAAGGGAAGGATAGGAGGAGGAGAAGGAGGAGGAGAAATAGGGGGATAGAAAGGAGAAAGAAAAAGAAGGGGAGGAAATGACAGAGGAAGAGCAACATAATAATAAAGTTCCAAGTATAGAGAAGACAAATTATACAGGGTGTTAAAAAAAAAAAAAAAAAAAAAAAAAAATAAAAC